>NC_064818.1:30956690-30973003 GCF_023721935.1 Panthera uncia | reverse complement strand
CCCATCAGCCCTCAGTTTGTTCTCATTTTTTAAGAGTCTCTTATGCTTTGGCTCTCTCCCACTCTAACCTCTTTTTTTTTTCTGCCCCTCCCTCATGGGTTCCTGTTAAGTTTCTCAGGATCCACATAAGAGTGAAAACATATGGTATCTGTCTTTCTCTGTCTGGCTTATTTCACTTAGCATCACACTCACCAGTTCCATCCACGTTGCTACAAAGGGCCATATTTCATTCTTTCTCATTGCCACGTAGTACTCCATTGTGTATATAAACCACAATTTCTTTATCCATTCATTAGTTGATGGACATTTAGGCTCTTTCCATAATTTGGCTATTGTTGAGAGTGATGCTATAAACATTGGGGTACAAGTGCCCCTATGCATCAGCACTCCTGTATCCCTTGGGTAAATTCCTAGCAGTGCTACTGCTGGGTCATAGGGTACGTCTATTTTTTATTTTTTGAGGAACCTCCACACTGTTTTCCAGAGTGGCTGCACCAATTTGCATTCCCACCAACAGTGCAAGAGGGTTCCCGTGTCTCCACATCCTCTCCAGCATCTATAGTCTCCTGATTTGTTCATTTTGGCCACTCTGACTGGTGTGAGGTGATATCTGAGTGTGGTTTTGATTTGTATTTCCCTGATGAGGAGCGATGTTGAGCATCTTTTCATGTGCCTGTTGGCCATCCGGATGTCTTCTTTAGAGAAGTGTCTATTCATGTTTTCTGCCCATTTCTTCACTGGATTATTTGTTTTTTGGGTGTGGAGTTTGGTGAGCTCTTTATAGATTTTGGATACTAGCCCTTTGTCTGATATGTCATTTGCAAATATCTTTTCCCATTCCGTTGGTTGCCTTTTAGTTTTGTTGATTGTTTCCTTTGCTGTGCAGAAGCTTTTTATCTTCATGAGGTCCCAGTAGTTCATTTTTGCTTTTAATTCCCTTGCCTTTGGGGATGCATACACTAAATTTTAAGACCATTATGAAAAACAGAGATAAGGTCAGGTCCGCCTCAGAGCCTGTTTACTCTTGCTTTATATACAATTATAATTAGGTTGTTCTTTGTTTTTTGTTTTTTGTTTTTTTGTTTTTTCAATTCATAGAAATCTCAAGCAGGGACATGAACAATGATAAAAAGCAATAACTTCTGCTGCTCACAAGAGGGAAAGATCAAAACTTCCTGAAAAGTGAGAACTTAAAATAATCGGAGTCCCTCCATTAGTTCCTGTCAATGAGTGTATCATCATAGATCATACACATTGTCATAGAGTGCTGTTCATCGCGATGTTCAATGATGTTCCAAGAAAGTGCTAAATCCTGAGTCATTCCTATGTAAGAAGGCAGGTACATATATAATAGATCTTATGAATATTCCATACAAGTCATTATAATTAAAAGGAATGCTTCCCAAAGTGTATTTCATGAATCATTAATTCCCTAAGATGCTAATGGGTACTCCATGAAAATGCACTCCTTGGTCAAAAAGGTCTAGGCAACACTGCATTAAAGAAATGTAAACAGGGTTCCTTCCTGCAGGACCTCTCAGAGCCTTTCTTACATTAACATGCATTCTGAAGCTGCACAGGTGGTAGAGAAGATACAGCTTTCCCCAGATGAGTGGGTAGATGGAAGGAATCATGGATGGGTGGATGGGTGGGTGGATGAATGGATGGATGGAAGGAAGGAAGGAAGGAAGGAAGGAAGGAAGGAAGGATGAACAGATGGATGGATGAGTGGGTGGATGGAAGGAATCATGGATGGACAGACGGATGGACGGATGGATGGGAGGAATGATGGATGGATGGATGGATGGATGGATGGGTGGATGGACGGATGAGCAAATGAACAAATGAGTAAAAGAACAAATAAATGAATGAGCTGTTCTCATTCAAGGAGCATATGCAAATCTCTTTTATGGAGAGGTACACATGACTGCAGAGTCTGGGACCACTCCTCCAGATGAATCAGCCCCTCATCCCACCAGGTTATAAGTCACTGTTTCATGATGAGGGAACTGGGGCCTCCTTAGCTGGACATCAGGTGAGCTGCTTTTTACTCATGCCAAATCCTAAGCACCTGACACACTGAGCTAATAATCATAACTCTAAACATGTGGATGATGCCCAACACTCAGAAAGTGCATTCCCGGCCATTCATTCCAGGTCCTTTGCACCACAGCCCCAGGCAGTGGGCTGGCTAGTGGCTACACACTCTCTTAATGGCAAAGGAACTACAGTTCAGCACAGCTAAATGAGGAGTCCAGAGTCATCCAGTGTGGGCTCCTGGCACTGGAGTCAGACACTCAGTTCCCACTCCTGGCCCCATCTGTGGAACCTAAGCAAGTCTTGTCACCTCACTGACCTCTTTGCTGCCTCAGACTGTTATGGCAAGGGTCATAAGAAAACATAAGAGGAAGTACTTCATAAATCCAGACATCCCAAAGAGGCTTCAATTCCCCCACAGCTGACCCCAACCAAACCACTTCAGACACTCTAGCCGCTGATCTTCTGGTCTGAATCTACTGTCTGACTAAGAGCACCTTGAAGGCAAAGACTGTGACTCTTGTTCCCAGCTCTATGCCCAAAGCCTTTCACAGTGCCTGGCCTGGGTCTGCCCTTTGGTCAGTGTCTGTTAAACAAATAAGTGAGTGAGTGAGTGAAGGAATGAATATATGAGTGAATGAATGAATGAATGAATGATGAATTACTGTGTAAACACAATGTGATTTGATTCTATAGTTTGGAGTTTGGTTTTTCTATTGCTAAAAAGCCATTCGAAGGACTCCATCCCCAGTCTCTACTAAGGCACATCCCAAGGACTATCCTGATGTTTTTGTTTTGAGGGGCAGAGAGCCTTCCCAGTGGGCAAACTGTCTGGTGCCTGTCTGACTGGGAAGGATGTTCTTTAATTAGGTCTGTTTAGTTTTTAATTAGGCAGAGAGGAAGTGTGTGGAGTCCTGGGGGTCCTCTGTCCATTGGAATCAGGGTTCTTCCTCCTAGTCCCCTGTGGGCAGAGTTGGAAGAGCTCAGGTCCCACATCATCAAAATGGTGTATGCTAGTGGGTTGGAGGTTGGAACGAGTGAGTGAAGACCTAGGGTGGGCTGCAGAGGGGTCTCCTTGCCAGTTAGCCAAGGAACTTCCCAGAGACTTTTTTAGCCATACTTCATGGTTCTCAGTACTGCCCCCTCCCCCACATTCTCTGCATGTTGGGGGTGGAATTCACTCTGGAAACTTGTGGGTAAGACTCTGGCCTCTCTTGTCTCTCTCTCTCTCTCTTTCTCTCTCTCTAGCTGGGTCTTCGCTCTTAAACTGTTTTCTGAAATCTGCTTCAAGAGGCCTAGAAAGGGAGGCGGAGAACATGTGCCTCATGCCCTCTAGATCCTTCTGTATTTCACTGCAGACTTGGCACGGGCCAGGTGACCAGTGCCCAGCAGACCATTTCCCCACCAGAGAAGGTCAGAGAGCACAGCAAGATGCCAGTGAAAATATCCTACCTCCAACCAAGCAGATGAAGGAAGTACTGGCTGTCTTCCCACCCCCACCTAACCAAGGCTGACATGGCACTCTGTGCAGCTGGGCACAATGAGGCAAAGAGCCCCTGAATGGGCTTCCAGGGGGTTGTAGTGGCCAGGACTGCCCCCCACCCCATAATGCTCCAGTGGAGAAGGGCGTCCTCTGGCTCCAGTAAGAATCACAGAGTGTCAGAGCTGGATGGGGACTCAAATATCATGAAATGCCCTCAGACTGCTTATAGGGACACGGAGACCCAGGGTGGGTGGGGCTGGACAAGGTCCCATATACAGTGACAGAGTCAGGACTAAAATCTTGCTCTCCTTTGTCACAGTTAAGTGTTTTCCTTCCTCATCTCTTCCAAAATGTATCTCCCACTACCTACCAACTTTGCTGTATACCCTTCTACCCACAAATTGTACCAGATATATCAAGAGAATCATAGTAAACAAAACGTGATATTTCTGGTTGTATCATAAAAGAAGGGCATAGACTGTGACCCTACTTTAGGTTGTAAAAGAAAAACCAACTCCTCCAACAGCAACTCAGTCAAATGAACCACCACCACTACGGTTCAGTCAAAGTCCTTCCTTGGTAAATGGGTGCCAAGGCTAATGTCATGTTTGGAGAACCTGATTCCAACTCTGTGCCCCAAACTGTGCAAGTATGTTTACTTGATCGGGGACCTCAGGTGACTGGTGTTTCCTAGGGATGTGCCATTGTCAGAGAATCTAGAGGTGCCCAAGTGATGGCCTCGGCCAGGACTAGCACCCCTCCAAGGTGGCTCCTGCTGGGGACGCAGTGTTGGCGGTGGGCAGGGTGGGGGGGAGCCTCACCAACAAGCACAGTCACAACAGTTGCAGCCACCCTGGAGGCCAGCCCTGCCTACCAGTGTACCTGCATCAGTCATAGCCCAGCCATAGAGAAGGGCACTCACAGCCTACACAGGAAATAACCCTGAACCACCTGGTTCTGGTGACCAAGAGGACTGTGTTTCTGGGCCCCATGGGACACCTTCTAAATAAAGCCACTCCTTCAAGACCAGGGGACATAGCTGATCTGACTAATACATAGAGAAAAAAAAACCACAGAAATTCAGGTAAAATGAGGAAACAGAGGAATGTGTTCCAAATGAAAGAAAAGGATAAAACCTTAGAAAAATAACTAAACAAAACAGAGATAAACAATCTACCTGATAAAACTTCAAAGTAAAGGTTATAAATATGCTCACTGAACTTGGGAGAAGAATGGATAAACACAGTGGAAAGTTCAAGGAAGAGATAGAAAATATAAGAAAGAACCAATCAGGGCTGAAGAATACAATAACTAAAATGAAAAAAATACACTACTGGGAATCAGTGGCAGATTAGAGAATGAAGAAGAATGAATCAGTGATATGGAAGACAGGATAGTGGAAATCATCCACACTGAACAGCAAAAAGAAAAAAAATTAAGATAGTTTAAGGGACACGACATCACTAACAATCACATTATAAGGCCCCAAAAGGGAAAGAGAGAAAGAAAGCAGCAGAAAACTTATTTGAAAAAATAGTAGCTAAAAAACTTCCCTTACCTAGGGAAGGAAACATTCAGGTCCAGGAAGCTCAGACAGCCCCAGACTCAAGATGAGCCCAAAGAGGTTCACACTAAGACATAGCAATTAAAATGTGAAAAATTAAAGAAAAAAGAAAGAATCAACATCAAGAGGAAAAAAAATAGTTGTGTACAGAGGAATACCCATAGGACTATCAGCTGATTTTTCAGCAGAAATTTTGCAGACCAGAAGGGAGTGGCATGATATATTCAAAATGCTTAAAGGGGAAAAGTTACATCCAAGAACCCTATCCAGAAAGGTTATAATCTTCAAAATTGAAGGAGAGATAAAGAGTTTCCCAGACAAAAGTTAAAGGAGGTCATCAACACTAAACTGGCCTTACGAGAAATGCTAAAAAGACTTCTTCAAGCAGAAAAGGCCATAACTAGAAGAAAATTATGAAAGAAAAAATCTCTCCCTGGTAAAAGCAAATGTAGAGTAAAGGTTAACCACCTATTAAGCTAATATGAAGGTTAAAAACAAAAGATGTAAAACCAATTCTGTCTACAAAAATTAGTTAAAGTAGATACAAAATAAAAAGGTGTAAAACATGATGTTGAAAAGATGAAACATGGGGGAGGTGGGAAGTAAAAATGTAGCGCTCTTACAATTTGTTCCAACTCAAGCAATCATCAATTTATAATGGACTTCTATGTATAGGGTGTCATACATGAACCTCATGGTAACCATAAACCAAAAACCTATAATAAATACACGCAAAAATAAAGAAAAAGGAATCCAAACATGACACTGAAGAACATCATCAAATCACAAGGGAAGAGAGGAAGGTAAGAAGAAACAGAGAAGAACTACAAAACAAGTAACAAAATGGCAATAAGTACACAGCTGTCAATAATTACTTTAAATGTAAATGGACTAAATGCTCTAATCAAAAGACATAGGGTGACTGAACTAAGAAAAAGACTCATCCATATGCTGCCTACAAGAGACTCACTTCAGACCTAAAGACAATGCAGACTTAAAGTGAAGGGATGGGAAATGAAAAACATCCCATGCAAATGGAAGTGAAAAGAAAGCTGAGATAGCAATACTTAATACCATACAAAATACACCTTAATAGGACAGTAACAAGAAAGAAGGGCATTACATAATGATAAAGGGGTCAATCCAACAAGAGGGCCTAACAGTTGTACATATCTACATAACCAATATGGAAACACCTAACCATATAAAGCAAGTATTAACAAACATGCAGGGAAAAATCAACAGCAATACATAATAGTAGGGGACTTTAACACCCCACTTACATCAATGGGTAGATCATCCAGACAGAAAATCAATAAGAGAAGAGTGGCCTTAAATGACACATTAGATCAGATGGACTTAATAGATGTACAAAGAACATTCCATCCCAAAACAGCAGAATACGCATTTTTTCCAAAAGCACATGGAATATTCTCTAGGATAGATCATATATTAAGCCATAAAACAAGTCTTGATAAACTTGTGAAGACTGAAATCATATCAAGCATCTTTTCTGACCACAATGCTATGAAACCAGAAATCAGTTATGTGGAAAAAAATTGGGGAAAAATCACAAACACATAAAGGCTAAATAACATGCTACTAAGCAACCAATGCATCAAGAAAGAGATCAAACAGAAGTTCAAAAAATGCCTTGACACAAATTAAAATGGCAATGTTACAAAAACTATGAGAGGCAACAAAAGCAGTTCTAAGACAGAAGTTCATAGTGATACAGGCCTACCTCAAGACACAAGGAATATCTCAAATAAACAATCTAACCCTACACAATAAGCAGTCACAAAAAAGAGAACAAAGTCCAAAGTTAGTAGAAGGAAGAAAATAATACAGATCAGAGCAAAAATAAATGATATAGATGCTAAAAAAAATAAGAGAAAGACCAATGAAAATAAGAGCTGGTTCTTTGAAAAGATCAACAAAATTGATTAACCTTTAGCCAAACTCATCAAGAGAAAAAGAGAACACAAATAAATAAAAATCAGAAACGAAAGAGGAGAAATAAACTGACACCACAGAAATACAAAAGGAGCAAAAGAGACTACTATGAAAAATTATATGCCAAGAAACTGGGGAATCTAGAAGAAATGGATAAATTCCTAGTAACATGCAATCATCTATGACTGAATCAGGAAAAAGTAGAAAATCTGAATACATTGATTACAAGTAATGAAACTGAATGAGATATTTTTAAAAACGCCTAACAAACATTCAGGACCAGATAGCTTCACAGGTGAATTCTACCAAACATTTAGAGAAGAGCTCATATTTATCCTTCTCAAACTATTCCAAAAAAATTGGAAAGAACACTACCAATTCATTCTACAAGGCCAGCATTACCCTGATACCAAAAGGAGACAAAGACACTAAAGAAAATAAAATTACACCAATTCCCTGATGAACATAGAGGCAAAAATCCTTAACGAAATATTAGGAAAGTAAATTAAATAATACATTAAAAAAATTATTCACTGTGATCAAGTGAGATTTATTCCAGGGATGCAAGGATGGTTCAATATCTGCAAACCAATCAATGTGATACACCACATTAACCAAAGGAAGGATAAAAATCATGTCATCATATAATTATTCACAAAAAGCACCTGAAAAAAATTCAACAATATTCGTGATAAAAAATCACAAAAACTGGCTATAAAACATACCTCAACATCAGAAAGGCCTGCATATATGACAAAACTCACAGTTAAGTTCATACTCAATGGTGAAAAGCTGAAAACTTTTTCTCTAAGATCAGGAACAACACACCATTCTCATTTTTTTTCCCAACACAGTACTAGAAGTCCTAGCAGCCGCAATCAGACAAGAAAAATAAATAAAAGCATCCAAATTGGGAAGGAAGAAGTAAAACTGTCACTATTTACAGACAGACATGATATGGTGCTATATATGGAAAATCCTAAAGACTCCACCAAAAAAAAAAAAAAACTATTAGAACTAATAAATGAATTTAGGGAAGTTGTGAGATATAAGATCAATATACAGAAATCTGTTGCATTTCTATATAGTAGGAGAAAGAAAAGTTAAGAAAACAATCCCATTTTCAATTACATCGAAAACAATAAAATATCTAAGGATAAACTTAACCAAGGAGGTTAAAGACCTGTACACTGAAAACTATAAGCTATTGATGAAAGAAATCAAAGACAACACAAATAAATGGAAAGATACACAATGTTCACGTATTAGAAGAATTAATGTTGTTAAAACTTCCATACTGTCCAAAGAGATCTACAGATCCAATGTAATCCCTACTAAAATACCAGTGGCATTTTTCACGGAACTTAAACAAAGACCCTAAAATGTATATGGAACCACAAAAGACCCCATTCTGCCAAAGCAATATTGAGAAAGAAGAACAAAGCTGGAAGTATCAGATTTCAAACTACACTACAAAGCTATAGTATCAAAACAGTATGGTACTGGTACAAAACCCCAAAGATCAGTGGAACAGAATAGAGAGCCCAGAAATAAACCCATGCATGTAAGGTCAATTAATTTATGACAAAGGAGGCAAGAATATACAGTGGAGAAAAGACAGTTGCTTTAATAAATATTGTTGGAACAACTGGACAGCTACATGCAAAAGGATGAGACTGGACCAGTTTTTTACACCACACACAAAAATAAACTGAAGATGGATTAATGAACTAAACGTAAGACCTGAAACCTAAACACAAGCAGTAAAGTCTTGGACATTAGTCTTAGCAATATGTTTTTGGATCTGTCTCCTTGGGCCAGGGCAACAAAAGCAAAACGAAACGATTAGGACTGCATCAAACTTAAAAGCTTTGCACAGTGAAGAAAACTACAATAAAATAAAAAGGCAACCTCGTGAATGGGAGAAGATACTTGCAAATAATATACATGATAATGGGTTAATATACAAAAGCCACAAAGAGCTCATACAACTCAACACCAAAAAAAAGTCCAATTAAAACAGAGGCAGAGGATCTGAATAGATGTTTTCCCAAAGAAGACATACAGATGGCCAACACACATGAAAAGATGTTCAATAATGTTCACGAATCATCAGGGAAATGCAAATCAAAACCACCATGAGACACCATCTCACACCTGTCAGAATAGCTAGTATCAAAAAGACAAAAAATGACAACTTTTGGTGAGGATGGGAAGAAAAGGAAACGCTGTGTACTATAGGTGGGAATGTAAATTGGTGCATCCACTATGGAGAACAGAATGGAGGGTCCTCATAAAAATTAAATATAGAGATACCCTATGATCCAGCAATTCCACTTCTGGATGTTTATCTGAAGAAAACAAAAACACAAATTCAAAAAGATGTACGCAACCCTATATTCATTGCTGCATTATTTACAATAAGCAAGATATGAAAGCAACCAAAGTGTTCATCGATAGATTAATGGATAACACACACACACACACACACACACACACACAAAACGAACTATTACTCAGCCTTTAAAACCAATGAAATCTTGCCATTTGCAGCAACATGGATGGACCTAGAGCCTATCTATTATCCTGAGTGAAATAAGTCAGAGAAAGACAAATACCACATAAGTCACTTTATATGTGGTATCTAAAAACCAAATGAGCAAACAAAACAAAACAGAAACAGACTCGTAAACGCAGAGAACAAACTCATTCTTGCCAAAGATAAAGAAACAAGTGAAGGGAATTAAGAGGTACAAACTTACAATTATAAAATAAATAAGTCATGGGTATGTAGAGTACCGTGTAAGGAATACAGTCAATAATATTGTAATAACTGTGTGGTGATAGATGGTAACTAGACGTACGGTGAGCATTTCATACAGTATATAATTGTTGAACCACTATTCACACCCAGGTGCCCCTTATATTTAAACACTCATGAGAAACCATGAGATTGAGCTCCGCATTGAGCACTTGGGATTCTCTCATGCACTCTGCCCCTCCCCCACTCATATCTCTCTCTCTCTCTCTCTCTCTCTCTCTCTCTCCAAATAAATAAATACACATTAAAAAAAACTAATATAATATTGTATGTCAATGCAAGGGAGGAAGGGAGGGAGGAAAGAAGGAGCAGAAGGGGGCCGTGGCCAGCCACACGGCAGGATTGCATGATTCCACAATACTGCCCTCTCAGAGGCCCAGTCTAGAGTGTCTCCCATAAGACTTCTACACCCAGGCAAGGGACTGGGCTCCTCTCTAAAGCCCCCATTCCTCTCCACCTTGTAGCCTCACAATGGCAAAGACGAGGGGCAAAGAAACAATTCCAGCATGGTCACTGTCGAAGGGGGCGCTTTCATAAGTGAGGTGCGTAAGCTTGAGGCGCTGCCAGAGAGTTATGGAAGCCTTCCCCACAACCTCACCACATGGCCAGCCCGGAGGGAACCCTCTGGAGCGACCTCTATCAACCACTCTCGACCCAGCTGTGACCGCACGACCTGAGGGTCTGGCAGCCTCACTTTCATGCACTTAATCAGTGCCTTTGGCACTCCTGGCCACGTGGATTTCCTCTCGGTGCCAAAAGTCTCGGTCGACGGAGGCAGGTCAAGGATACAGCATCCCACTTGCGCAAGGTGAGTAAATGCTAGAGGGTGGATGTACAGCGTGGTGACTAGAGTTAGCAATACTGTACTGCATACTTGAAATTTGCCAAGAAGGTGGATCTTGAGTGTTCTCACCACACACACTCACTCAAAGGACCTATGTGAGGTGATGGGTTGGTTAAGTGGCTTGATTGTGGTCATCGAATCACAAGGTATACATCTATCAAACCATCTAGTTGTAGGCCTTAGATACATACAATTTTTATTTGTCAACTGTCCCTCAATAGAGAAGGGGGGGGGAAATGTCTTGATCGCTGGGGTGGGGCCAAGGCCAGTTAGGGCCACTCTTCACACGGCCCTTAGGAGGGGGAGATCTGGAGCTAGATTTGCCTGGGCCTTGGATGCTGGGTCTGCACTTTCACTAGCTGGGTGACCTGGGGCAAGTTACTTTGCCTCTGTGCACCTCAGTTTGCTCACCTGTACAAGGAGAATGACAGCAGGTATCTCACAAGCTTGTTGTGAGAGTGAGGTTAACACAGGCAAAGCACTCAGAAGGGTCCAGTGCACAGGTACGTGTTCCGCGAGTGTTGGCTGCTAATACCATTCCCAAAGCCATTCGTTCATGGAGATTTCTCAGTTTCCTGTTCCGAACCAGGCCCTTGGCTGTCCCTTAGCAAGCCTCATTCGAGTAGCTCTGGCTCAGCTACCAACCTCGGTGTGGAAAAGTCCGTTGGCCGAGTCGCCTTATCTGTAATACGATGATCTTCCATTCTATCAACTAACCCACCCATTATTCACTCAGCTACGCATTGGTTGCTCAGTTGACATTTACAGACGATCCAGTGAGAATGAACAAAAGTGACGACATGGGGGCGCCTGGCTAGTTCAGTCGGAAGAGCAAGTGACTCTTGATCTCGGGGTCGTGAGTTCGAGCCCCATGTTGGTCATAGGACTCACATTAAAAACACACACGCAGGGGCGCCTGGGTGGCGCAGTCGGTTAAGCGTCCGACTTCAGCCAGGTCACGATCTCGCGGTCCGTGAGTTCGAGCCCCGCGTCAGGCTCTGGGCTGATGGCTCGGAGCCTGGAGCCTGTTTCCGATTCTGTGTCTCCCTCTCTCTCTGCCCCTCCCCCGTTCATGCTCTGTCTCTCTCTGTCCCAAAAATAAATAAAAAAAAAAAAAAAAAAAAACGTTAAAAAAAAAAAAAATTTAAAAAAAAACACACACGCACAGGGGCGCCTGGGTGGCTCAGTCGGCTAAGCATCTGACTTCAGCTCAGGTCATGATCTCATGGTTCGTGGGTTCGAGCCCCACGTTGGGCTTTGTGCTGACAGCTTGGAGCCTGGAGCCTGCTTCGGATTCGGTGTCTCCCTCTCTCTCTGCCCCTCCCCGACTTGCACTCTGTCTCTCTTTCAAAAATAAAACAAAAACATTAAAAAAAATAAAACACACACACAAGTCATAACATAAATAATAAGAAAAAATCCTGCTCTCAAATTTGCCGTACTTTAAGTGGGCTTATATATCCCGGGGCTCAGAGGAGAGGAAAGACCCAGGGCCCATTGGGCCCCACTTAGAAAACCATCCCCACCACAGCAGGGACCCCCAAGAACCACACCTTCAGCATAAGGTGTATAGAAATAAATATAGTATAGAAATAAATCTGTATAGAAATAAATATATTAAGAAAATCAGTATAGAAATAAATCTGTACCCCCACATGAACAAAGAGTCTTAAAAAAAAAAAAAAACCTCTCTGAAATTGTGGTCCTGAATAGAAAAAGGGATATGGCCCTCGAGGATTCATAATCACCAGATGGGCCACATATACCTTTGCAGCCTGAGTTCACATCACCTGGGTGCTGAAAAGTCCCTAAGCAAAAAAAATTTAAGTTAGGGTGGTCCCAGACAAATAGGAAGCCTAAGCGCTTAATAAAAACACATACAAATCCTGTCCAGAGTAACCCACCCAAAGGTCTCAGGTCTCAGAATCCCTCCCCACCCTGCCAACCAAATGAGAAGTGCACAGTCAAAATCAACAGACACTCAGCACCATGACTGAAAACTTGAAGGAAAAACGGACAGCGTGATCAGACCCTCCGACATTCTGGATATTGGGGTAATCAGCACAGAATGTAAAGTATGCTCACTATGCTTCAAGAGCTAAAAGAAAGGCCTGCCAATACGAACAAGGAACAAATAAATTTCTTTTATTAAAAAAAATTTTTTTAATGTTTATTTATTTTTGAGAGAGACTGAATGTGAGTGGGGGAGGGTCAGAGAGAGAGGGAGACACAGAATCTGAAGTAGGCTCCAGGCTCTGAGCTGTCATCACAGAGCCTGACGTGGGGCTCCAACTCACAAACTGCGAGATCATGACCTGAGCCGAAGTTAGACACTTACCTGACTGAGCCCCCCAGGCACCCCTGGAACAAATAAATTTAAAGAACAGAGCAAATAGAACTCCTAGAAATCCAATTATGATCATTAAAATTTCAAATGCATTGATTTTACTGAAGATTAGATATGGCTACAAAGCCTTGGTGAATTAAAGATAAAATGGAAGAAATTGTCCGAACGCAGCACAGAAAGTCAGAGATGGGAAACATAACAGAGAGGCTAAGAAGCATGGAGGCTAAGATGAAAAGGTCTCACTTATATTTAACTGAGATTCCAGAAATAAAGAATGCACAAAAACAATATTTGAAGGAATAACATTCTGGAATTGAGCAAAGACTCCATATCTATAGATTCAAGAAGCCCAAGGAAACCCGAGCCGGATAAATAGAAATTCACACCAGCCAGGTCATAGTAAACCTGCAAAACAACAACAACAAAATATAGAAGCAACCAGAGAAGGAAAACAGACAACCCTCAAGGAGCCATTTTAAACCGGGAACGAATTTCTCAATAATAACAATGGATGCCAGAGGCGGTAGACTGAAACCTTCAACTTGCTGAGGAAAACTAAGTGTCAACCTGGAATTCTCTATGAAGCAAAAATATCTTTCTAGGACAGGAATGAAACAAAGACACGTTCAGGTATTTCACTGGTCTCGTCAGGAATGAATGAAGTCACAGCTTCAGGTCACTGTAGGGTTCAGGCAGGGAACAAAGTTCAGGTGGGGACTGTGCTGCCCTAAACAGGGGCCACTTTCTTCTGTTACAGGTGATTGTCACCAGATCTGATGAACAAAAACTGGAAATCTATGTTTTGATCCCAAATTTCCCAATGTTTAAGGGTTGGCCACCAATCAGATGTGTAAAGAAACCCTGAGGGGACCCAACAAAGCAAGTCTGCACACAAAATGCAGCAAGTATCTCACTGGAACATACTATTATGGGGGGACACAAAGGACCAACCGAATGATAGGGTAACGATGTCATAGTAGCCAGGGCAGCGCTAGGAAAAGGCTCTGGAGGCAAATCCTGCAGCCTCAGGGGGTCCAGGACCAGAGGGCAGACTTCATTCCTGCAGGGAAACCTTCCCATCTTTTTCTCTGAGCACTCTCTCCACACTCACAGAGTGCTATCCTCAGGAGAAGGTGCCAGGCCAAAGCTTCCCCATCTGGGAGACCCTTCACTTCCTTTCTCCTGGTAAATGCATCCTTCTTCCCACGTCAGCCCGGACATCTCCGGGGTGGGGTGGGGGAGAGTGGAGAGCCTTCCCTAGCCCACCCCAGAGCTGCCTGTGTTTGCTGCCCTCAGAGCAATCACTTAGACACGTGAAATAAATGCATCTGTGGTCCATCTCCCCACTCCCTGGAGACCTTGACCCTGGCTCTCCTCCAGGGCCTGGGGTAGGCACCCAGGGGACAGGGGTTGAGATTCTCAGAAAGGTGCAGACAGTGGCAGGGACCATGGCCCAGGAAATGCAGATTCCTGCACATTATGTATGCAATGACTCTCCGCCCGATGCATAGGGTGGATATATTATGCAAAGGGCCTCTAGGCTGGTTGCATAAGTGATCATAAAGAACATTAATAAGCAAAAAATGGAAGGAAAGCAGTTTGTTTTCATGCATGGGGTGGGGGAAGGAGACAGGTAAAAGAGAAGCCGCAGCCTGCCTGAGGATGTAAGTCTTGATATCGTCAAATGCTCGACAGCATATCGTCAAATGCTGTAAGGTGTGCTGAACACGGGGTTACTATGGTGGACGAGAAGGCCTTCACAGCCTTCCAATCTGGGGGTGGAGACAGGTCCCACTAAATAATGACACCCCAAATTATTTAATTATGATGCTAGGGCCTTACAGAGGAAAGTGAGTATCTAGGTCCTACCCATCAAATGATTTCACCATTCTTTCCCTTCTTTGTGTTTTTAACGACTATTTATTTCACTGTTATTAAATAATTTATGTCATCCAAAATTCAAAAGGCATAGATAGGGGCACCTGGGTGGCTCAGCCGGTTAAGCGTCCGACTTCAGCTCAGGTGGTGATCTCACAGTTTGTGGGTTCGAGCCCCATGTCGGGCTCTTACAGCTCAGAGCCTGGAGCCTGCTTCAAATTCTGTGTCTCCCTCTCTCTCTGCCCTCCCCCACTTGCATTCTGTCTCTCTGTCTCTCAAAAATAAATAAGCATTAAAAAAAAAAAATTCAAGGGGCACCTGGGTGGCTCAGTCAGTTAAGCGTCCGACTTCAGCTCAGGTCATGATCTTGCGGTCCATGAGTTCGAGCCCCACGTTGGGCTCTGTGCTGACAGCTCAGAGCCTGGAGCCTGTTTCAGATTCTGTGTCTCCCTCTCTCTGACCCTCCCCCATTCATGCTGTCTCTCTCTGTCTCAAAAATTAATAAAGTTTAAAAAAAATTTTTTTTTTAATTCAAAAGGTATAAAAGCCCCCACCCACACAGTCCTTACCTTGCAAACTTATGTATCTTTCCAGAGAGATGTTTAGGTGATGCACATGGGAGCAAATATGTATGTACATATAGCTACATATACATATATTTATATAGACGTTATTTTCCCCCCTTGTTTTCTATACAGGTAGTCGTCTCGTCCTGCCCTTTGCTATATCTCTGACAGATTTTAGAGCTAAAGGAAATGACACGTGAACTTGCATTTGGAAGATAAGCTGAAGTTCTGTAGGTAAGAGGAGAGACGGGCAGTTGCAGGCAGAGGGAACAACATGTTCCTTGGGCAGGTGAGGGAGGGAGGCGGCCTCTGCCAATACGCATCTTGACTAAGTTTGTGCCCCCTCCCAGGATGGCCTGTGCCCCATGAGTGACTGAGAGTGGGTGCAAAGGCCTGGCCCCTTCCTCAGCCTAGATCATCCCAGCCCTGAAGCCTGACATGCCCTCCCCCACCCCACCCCACCCCCCACCGCCCCAAGAGTCAGCTGAGGCATTGTTGTGACTGCAGCACAACCTGGCTTCTCCCTCTGCCCAATCCTGCTCCCCTCCCTCCTGTGCACCCCGACAACCCTCCTGCATACAAATCTCCATCTCAGAGTCTGCTTCTAGGGAGCCTGGCCTAAGACCGCGAGAAATGGCCCAAAAGTAGGAGAGCTGGAGTTTGCCACGCCAGGTTCAAGCGCAGCCTCCCTCTTACTGACTATAACCGTGGCTATTTCTGAGCTACGGTTGCTACCTATGAAATGAAGACTATGACACTTGTCCCACTCTGTGGAGGCCTGGTGTGACATGACATGCGGGGACACCTTGGGAGAGAG
>NC_064818.1:30841890-30956680 GCF_023721935.1 Panthera uncia | reverse complement strand
TTATCCCATCTCCGGCCTCCACTCCCACCCTCTACTCTAGGCTGACCCACGCCACAAAAGCACCCTGCTTCTCCCCTCCTCCCATCCCATCCTTTCCAGCTACAGGTCAGCCTCCTCCAGGAAGCCTTCCCTGATAATCCCGCACTCTCTGCCTCCTCCTCAGTACCCTCAGGGAGCTCAGAGTCTCCACCAAATAATCAGTTAATTCAGTGTTTCACACCAAAATATCCCTAGAGGCAGAGAAGAAAACTTGTATCTCAGCAGACTCCCGAGATGTAGAGCCTGAAGAAGCAGACCCCGAAGACCGAATTAATGCAAAGTCTTGCGTTTAATATTTTACTTGTTTGGTTAAACGGCGAACTCACTCATTCACTCAACAAATCCACCGTGATCGCCAGGGCAGATTGTGGCTCCTGTCTTCAAGGAGCTTAGAGTCCAGTGGGCCTGCCTCGACGATCGATGTGAATTCTGCATCGTACCCCAGAATACATTCACGTTTATGTTGACATAAAATTTGTCCTTCTCCATTCCACCGTCAAATAATATCAGCACCCCAGGAAGACATGTCAGATGTATCTGTGGCTTCTGGTGTGCCAGCTAGGTCCACGTATCCCCGCGTGGGAAGCCCGGACCGTGCGTCCCTCTCCACCCAGCTTCGTCGGGGTCTGAGCATCCTGGGGGCAAGCGGGAAGCGGGGTCCCCTGGAGATCGGCCTAGAACAATGGGTTCCAGACCAGTTCTTGCCACCCAAGGGAAAACAGGCCTACGTGCCCGGCATGCCTGCCCACCTGTCCACGCAGAATCAGGATTGAGCTAAAGCGGCCTGAGTCCCACCCCCCTTGGCTGATTCCGGCCAATGAGATGAAGGGGAGGCCCGCGTGGGTGCAGATGGGAACATCTTTTCAAAGGCACGGCAAAGAAAAAGCCTTTGTCTCCTTCTCCCTCGTTCCTCCCTAGGAGGAGGGGCCTCTAGCAGTGGCCACCTCTAGCAGGGAAAAAGGTCGCCAGGGGAAGGATGGCGAGAGAGCGAAAGACCCTGGGTCTGCGATCATGCGCCCACGAACCCACCAGCTCCAGCAGCTGCCAACCTTCAGACCTTGTGATGAGGCAAACACCGGCCCTTCCTTGTTTTCACCGCTGTCAGCCAATTTTCTGTAACTTGCAGCCGGATACCCCCCTAAACAACGAACTCGTTAGAGGGCACAACAACTTCTCTGTAAATTTTTCACTCCGTCCTCATAATGCCATGAGGAGTGCGTTTTACAGATCAAGAGCCTATCGGGGTATATAGCACCGACACCTGTTTGTAATAAAACCCCAGCGAGCCAGGAAGAGGAGGGAACTGCCGTAACGCCATAGAATCCGTAGACCAAACACCTATAGCATCGTAAGGCGTTACCCTGAACAGAAACAACTTTAATCACGGGCCCTCCGAGATCAGAAACGAGACAAGGGCGCCCGCCATCGGTGTTCATGTTTGCGGGCGGCACACTGCTGGTCAAACGGCATCGCCGGGGGGAGGCAGGGCAGGACCCAGCTCTGACCTCAGACTCTCAGTCCTGCTGTCCGCTGAAGCTGTCAGACAGAAGGACACGCATCTCTAGGACAGAGGACCCACCGTGAGCACCACACGGGCCCTGGAACCCAGACAGGGCAAGGTCTTGCCATCAGCCGTGCCTGCCCCACACTGGGACCCTTCTGTGCCTGGAAAGAGGGGATTCTGAGAGCCTCTCTCCAGGCTGGAAGGTGCCTCCACCGAGTTTCCTGCCCACCGCCTCCTCCCTTTCCCGCTGCCCTGGAGATGGAAGAGGGGAGAGGGAGATACTTGGCAGGTGCCTTGCAGGCACCTCGGCCCCGTCTGCTTATCTGCGTCCCTGCCACCTCGCCACGGCAAATTGCTTGTTGATAAATGAGGCTATTTAAGAGCGAGTGATGCTGGCATTACAGTTATTAATGAGGACGACGTGGAGAGACGTTTAAGAGCGGCCCGACTGTTCTCACATCCTCCTACCTGTGAGTAATGGGGCTGCTGGGCCCCCCCATCCAGGTACGGGCCCTGGGAAGATGGCAGCCGCTCTCTGTGGTCATGGGAGGTTGTGGGATAGCAGGGGACCCCAGAACTATGACTTCGACAGGAGCTCTCGGGCTGGAGGACAGGAGCCAGCACCTCCCCTGGGAGCTCAGGCAGCGAGGGCATGAGAATATGCCCGTGGGAGAGCGTGTGTGTGCATGGGTGCGTGCGTGTAGGTGTGCTCGTGTGTGTAGGAGCATGATCGTAGACAGAGGTAATGTGTGCGAGTGAGCATATACGGGCACAGAGTGATTTTTGCTTCACCTTCTCCGAGGACTGGAACTTTAACTTGTTAAGCCCCAGGGTCCTCGTCTGTACAATGGGTGCGATAACCACATCCACATACAGACTTCTGGGAGGATTAAATCAGATAATTTACACAAACGGCTGAGACTGGGGTCTGGCCCCAAGGATGTAGACGGCCCAGGGAAGGGTGGGGAGTTTCTCCTTCCCATTGCTATAATTATTAAAGCACACTTGCTCCTGGGAGAGAGTGCCAGCAAGAAAGTGTCAGAGAGGAAGGAGAGAGAGAGAGAGAGAGAGAGAGAGAGAGAGAGAGAGAGTGTCTACCTGGGTTGCTGAGGATGCTGGGAACAGAGCAGAGAGGAACAAGAGGAGGCACAGGGCTCTAGCTGGGTGACTCGGCTGGGACACGCCCATACGGCCACTCTGGAGGCTAGACGTTAAAGTGCTACGTGCCACTGATAAGGACAGCTGCCCCGGGCACTGGCCACCCCGCTGCCCCCAAAGAACTCATTCTTCCCACCAGAGGGTTTATGGGACCTGCTCCAGCCCCATGCCAGGCCAGCGTCTGTTCCGCTCAGCATGTCCCATGCTGGAAAGGTTAGGAAGCATCTTGAATGTCACCCGTGGCAGGTGTGAGGGTGTGATTTCCAGCCTGAGCAGGGCGAGGTTATACCAGGCTAGGTCGCTGAGTCCTCTGACTACCCTTCATCACGCGGGCCTCCTAGAAAGCAAGGCCTGGGCTCCCACTCTACACGGAGTCTGGGCTGTTCCCGTGTTGTGATTTATCACGAGGCCCTTGCCTTTGTCCCCCTTCGTCAACACCAGGACTGGTGGGCAGCGTCTCAGATCTTCCACACCCCCCACTTCAGAAGGCACCACGGACCGCGTCCCTCAATGTCCTCTGTACTTACACCCAGATGATCCATTCCTGCTCGAGATTTACTTCCAGGGAGAAAACGGACCCTATAGATTAATGGGCACGCTGTCTGTCGCCTGGAAACGCCTCAGTGTGGCTCCCTTTTGGCTTTCACTGTTAGGACACTTTGGGGCAAACTCAACACCCAAATATTGGAATCTGCTCAATTCAGTCACCTAGTGAGACCACCCAGTCCCTTGGCTTCCCCCGGATACGCTGTGACATTCCCCCTCTGTGTCTCCAGTTGCTCTGGGCTTTCCTGTTAAGCGCCCCCGCCCCGGGGAAGTAAGAAGTCTGAAATAAACAACCAGCCCAGCAGCATCGACAGTATCCCCAACCCTCTACCTGCCCAGCAGTGTGGCCTGGCCCCTGTGGTCCTGAGCACTGGAGCTCCCACCCCACCGGTGTCCTCCTGGGGTGGAGGAGACAGCCTCTCCCTTGCCTGCAGGGTCTGCCCCAGCCTAGAGGAGAACTTTGCAAGGGGGCCAGAAACTTCTGGCACTAACTTTGAAGCAGTCCTGTGGCTGGGAGAAGACAGAGAGGTTTCTCTCCTGGGGTAGAGGTGGCGGTAGGTGGGGTGGGAGAAGACTTGCAAGGGATTCTAGGATCTGAGGTCCTTGATGTCAAGGAATTGTGCCTTGAAGGTTTAATACTGGAGGAAATAAAGAAATGCAGTGGGAGGGGAGAGGAGAGGAGGGAGAGAGGGGGCCCTGGGGGTGGGGACCATACAGAACGGGGACAGCCAGGACTTAGGGTCCGGTCCCCGTTGCAAAGGGCCTTGATCAAGCTCCCGCTCCTCTGGGGAGGGTGAGTGGAAATTGGACTCAAGCCAGTCTGACTCCCTGGGCCCTTGCAGGGAAGGCAGCCCAAGCTCTGTTAGGACCACTCTGCAACCGAGCTGACCCGAAACAGTGGAGATACGTGACAGGCCCACAGCATCCAATGCCCCCCATCTAGGGACAGAATCCCTGTGCCGCCGTGGGCCAGCAGAATGCGTTCACCCTGTGTAGGCAAGAGGACCCCCACGCCGAGGCTGCCCCAGGGCTGCCCCAGAGGCCATGGCCACAGTTGCCTCCCAAGACTGGGCTTGGGGGATGGGAGGAAACCCTTGGTCTCTAGAGCTTGGCTCAGCATGGAATTGCAGAGGAGAAACTGATCCAAGAAGTCCTTCCCTGCCGTTTGCCCTCTCCAGTGATTTTCCAGCTTCTGGTTTTAAAGAGCTTTCCTCCCTAGCCCTAATTATCCATTGTTTAGACAGAAGCTGGTATTGATCGAACTGTTTGGTGACTGGCACCCAAGCGGAGGGACATGGCAGGTCAGGGCCTTGGCCCAGGGTGCCCGGGGACCCAACAATGTGAGCTCTGAGAAGAGGCACCATTAAGATTCTCTCATAAGCCTTCTCCCTTCCCTGGGACTCTGGGGGGCCTTCTGCTCCTGAACGCGCACCCCCTCCTTCCCTGTTTCCTGACTCCCAAGGGTGGTGTGGGTGGGCACCTGCCTGCCACACACCTGTTTCAGGTAAGTCCCCAGTTCAAGCCCTCAGTCCTTCACTCATCCAGGCTGCTCTGCACCCTCTGGGGACAGAGAACTTTCTCCCTTTTACCGTATCTGTTTATCAAAGCACTGCATTGAGGCTTGGTCCAGACTGTGCCGGGACCCTGCACACAGCCAGGAGAAGTCAGTGCCGCCACAAGCAGAGCCAAGGTCCGGGCCTTCTCTCCAGAATGGAGCTGCCTCCAGGGCCACAGCTGGACAACAGCGAGGCTGGGAGACAGGGCTCCTCGGGGGTCTTGATCCTCCCCCCTCCCCAACCTCAGCCCCAACCCAAAGTTTCTGGGCTGTCAGGCTACAGATTTTCACAAAGTCCTCTTGAAAGGACTTTGAAAGCACCCCCCACCCCCACCCCCCTTGCTCAAACGCCATTTCCCCTGCCTGCCTGCCTGGAATGGGCCCGCAGAACAAGCTGTCCTCTCCCAGAGAGCACGTTCCAGCACTGTGGCCCCACCCTTGTCTGCTGGGTGGCTTGGGTAACATGAGAGCTCTCGCTCGACTGGCAGACCCAGGATCCTGACGCACAGTAGGACAGCGTAAACGCCCACGGGACACGCTACTGCAGAAATGACGCGGCACGACTAGAGAGGGGTGACAATACATAGACATGGGTAACCATGCTACAGACGGAGCCCCGTGTCCTAGCTGGCCATCAGTGGCAGACATTGCTTTACTACCCTAATATTCTCGGGCACGCCCTTGTGTCCCAGCCCCCTGGCACCTGGGCGGGCCATGGATGGCCTCTGGTCAACCGGACCCAGGAGGCAGTGCCGTGCGTCACCTCATGGCCCAAGCACGGAAGGGGAGACACAAGTTCTCCTGACTCTTCCTTCCTTGCCAGGGGCGCCTGTGGTGAGACAGAGGCAGGGGCACGAGGGTGAAGCAGGCTGATCGCCGAATTGCCCTGGGGAGGCCACGTGCCCATGGAGTCTCCCATTTTGCATTTGTGGGGATGAGAAAGAAGTCTATCGTGTTAAGCCCACGAGAGGACAGCAGTGAGCACGTGACCTCGGCCATGGCTCTGAGCCCCGAAGTGGCTCTCCAAGTCCCTGTAACAGGTCCTCTCACAGTCACATACATGCACACTCAGGTACACGTATGCACACCCACATTCCTCTGAACGTCTCGCGTGGCTATCACAGCAAGGTGTGCTTTGCGTGGCCTCACCTCCCGCACGTCGGTTCCAGGCCCCAGGCCCTCTTCCCTATCCATGACCATCACCCCAGGGTGGCTGGTTCCCCTAGCCCCCCTCCTCACCTGGCTCCCCAATCTCTAATGTGGGGCACCTGAAAGCCCCTCCCATGAATCATGATGAATAACTAAGGGGTGATGCTTCCCAGGAGTACCGATAAGGTATTGAAGCATCAAAAACTTAAAGACACAAAAGAATGACACCCTAATGGTAGAATTTCTGGCACAAACAGGAGCAGGGACACTTTCCTGGCTCAAACCTATCCTGGTCCCACTGAATCTCCTCTGCCCCTCACAAAGGTCCCCCTGCAGAGGGCAAGCCCAGCCTTGGCCTCACCCCTTTCCCCTTACTCCTGCTCTCTTAAGGGATTCAGCTCATTCCCCACTGCTGACTCCTTAGACAAACTTTCCAAAGGCTTTCACCCTGCAGGCTCCCTTAAGGAACCTGGAGGAACCACTCCTTGAGAGAGGGGAGAGAAAGGGTGAAAAGAAGTGAACACAGGGAAACCCCAACCACAGTAGCCCTGCCTTCTTGCCTCCCTTCATGTGGACAGGTTACAGATCCGTCCTAACCTCAGGAAACGGAGAAGCATGTAGGTTTGAATGCTGACCCTTTTACCTGCTGTGGGGCCCTGGGCAAGGCGCTGAACCTCTCTGAACCTCATCTATATAATGAGAACAATCATTCCTGATTCCTAGGACAGTCCTGAGAATTAAGAGGAGAAACACATCTGAAAGTCCCTGCTTTGAAATGGACACTCAGTAAATGACCCTTCCCTTCCATTCCCCAGCCCAAAGCCAGTAAGTCTCCATGTGACCAGAGAACAGACATAAGAACCAAGGGGACAGATAAACCAGCGCCCCGCCTGCCCACAGCCTCTCCATTCTTGAAGAAGAAGAAGAAGAAGAAGAAGAAGAAGAAGAAGAAGAAGAAGAAAGAGAGAGAGAGAGAGAGAGAGAGAGAGAGAGAGAACCTCCTTTTTGGTTAAGCATTTGTTAAGGAGAGGCTCTAAGAAAATATGAAAATGTTTTTATTAGATATTTCAGGCTTTGGGGATAGGCTCTTAGATTTCTCTCTCCATACCTACAGGGGTTACTAATATACTACTGAACAGTGGGGGGAGAGGGGAGGCATGGCACCCCAAATTCTGCCCCCACAGCATCCAGTGGACTGCCCGAGGACCATGTGCGCCTGGCACAGCGTTAAGGCCTGGAACAGTCAAGATGAGTCAGATGCAGTCAGAGTAGCAAAGAGACCCCTGCCACGAGCTCTGCCAAGCAGGGATATTCGGGATACTCCCGAAGAACAGAGTGGGGCAACGCACTGTGATGGTGGAAGGTGGCCACGGGAGTCCAGGAAGATAGAGCCTTGAAGGGGAAGAAGGAAGTACTAGAAGGTGGGGATTCTTAGCCCTGAAAAATGCAGGTGCAAAGGCCCAGAGGCATGAGGTTGCATGATGTGTCAACATAGCCGTAAATCCTCAGGGGGCAGGGGACAACGAAGCAGTGGTAGAAGAGGGCGAGACAGGAGAGGCAGGCGGCTTGAGTCAGAAAGGGCCCTGCATGCCAGGCCGAGAAGCTTTTATCCTGTTGGCAAGAAAGACTCATAGAAAGACTTTTGAAAAATATGGTAAAATAGGGGCACCAGGGTGGCTCAGTCGGTTGAGCGTCCGACTTCGGCTCAGGTCGTGATGTCACGGTTCGTGAGTTCGAGCCCCGCGTCGGGCTCTGTGCTGACAGCTCGGAGCCTGGAGCCTGCTTCCGATTCTGTGTCTCTTTCTCTCTCTCTGCCCCTCCCATGCTCGTGCTCTGTCTCTCTCTCTCTCTCAAAAATGAACATTAAAAAACTTTTTTTTTTAATTGTGGTAAAATAGCCATCGCATAAAACTCATCACTTGAACCATATTTGAATGCACGGTTCAGCGGCCCGAAGTAGATTCACCGTGCTGTGTCACCATCACCACTATCACCTCTTGATCTCTGTCACCATCCCACCCTGACCTCCCTCCACTCCCTCCCGCGGCCCCTGGTGACCACAGCTCTACTCTGTCTCTAGGACATTGACCATTCTAAGCACCTGGCATAAGAGGAATCACACGATATTTGTCCTTTGGTGACTGGCTTATTTCACTCAATCTACGTCCTCAAGGTTCACCCACGCATAGCAGGTGTCAGAATTTCATTTTTTCCCTTCGATGTTTTTTTCTTGTGGTAAAACAAACATACCATAAAATGTGTCATCGTAACCATTCGCAAGGGCACAGTTTTCCACGATATTAAGTAGGTGCACGCCGGCATGCAACCATCGGCCCCATCCGTCGCCAGAAGTCTCGCAGAACTGAAACTCTGTACCCATTAAACGATGGCTACGGAAGGATGTTAAAGTAGATGAGTAGCCTAGCCCCATCTGTACGTTGAAAAAGACTCTGTACATTTAAAAAGACTTCTGCAGTCGTGCGGAAGACAGATGGGCGTGGGCAGCCACTGCGGGCAAAGAGACTGTGGGAAGTTATTACGGATAGCGAATCATCTCCAGCTCAGGTACCAATTCCGGTAGATTGGTAATGGCTGTTTGGGGTTCTGTGTTGAGAAGAGAAAAAGTGCGATGATGGACTAATGATGTCTGGCGTGGGCACAAGACAAGGAAAACGGGGTATGTGTGCTAGGGATTTACCAATCCTGGGCTAAACAAAGAATATAAGAACCCAGCATAGAAAGAAAGGGACAGGCAGGGGCACCTGGGTGGCTCAGCCGGCTGAGCATCCAACTCTTGATTTTGGCTCAGGTCATGATTCCAGGGTCGTGGGATCGCGCCCTGCGTCGGGCTCCATGCTCCGCGTAGAGCCTGCTTAAGATTCCCTCTCTCCCTCTGCCCCTCTCCCCCACTCACACCGTCTCTAAGATAAAAAATAAAAAGAAAGAAAGGGACAGGTAATGTGAGAGACACGTCGGGAGTAGAAACAGCAACACTGAATGACATACTTACTAGACAGACTCAGGGACAGAAAGGTTGACTTGCAAAGTTCTGGATTAGGCAACTGACTTACTACCACTCACTGCATTCTGGAAGATAGGTAGGAGAAAAATTCTGGTTTGGACTTGTGTCTGGGGCGTCTGAGCAGTACTTTAGGGAAGGCCCAGTGGGCGGGGGCCTCGGGAACACCAGCGCTCAAAGAGGAGCCAGAGAGGGAGGCCAAGATGATCAGAGAGGTAGGAGGGGAGGCCTGGGAGAGAGCCTGGGGAAGTGAGAGAGGTGGGCCGTGTGGGACGCTGCGTGGAAAATCACATTGAAGGTCAAGGTTGAAGCAGCCCGATGCTTCTGGTGCCCCTCTCTTTCCACGCGTTCTTTCCAGGCTGTTCCAGAGAATGTTCTCACCCTGCAGGGGCCTTGAGAGGAGGGGTATCCCCGCTCCTAAGGAATAGGGCCCAGGCCAAGCAGGCATGGGAAGGGAGGGTGCTTTGAGCGTCCTGGCAATGCTCAGGGTGGGGTCGCACAGGTGTTCCCTTTGTAGTATTTCTTCCATCTCTACGTTCAAGTTCGATTTACTCTTTTGTCTGTGAGATAGGCGTCACAATTGAGGTCAAAAGTAAAAATACGAATTTTAAAACAGGCGCAAATGGAACAGGGCCTAACAGACAAACCCTAAGCTGCCCAGTGTCCCCTCCCAATGCTGCTGCTGTCCCCTCAACCAGGTCAGTGGTTTTCCACTTGGCCATAAAGCGTTCTGGCCACGAATCTCTGCAGAGAACCCTGAGGAGCTGGGGACGCGTCTGCCCCCTTGCCGGTTCCCTACAACGTATGTGCTGTCGTCTGGGTGCTGCTATGTCGGCTCCCACCAAACAAATCACCAAAGGCTCACAAGCCCTGGGGGCGGGGCAGGGGGCTCCATACACACAACCAGACGGCAGGGACCCTGGAAATCACCCTCTCATTTTGAAGAGCAGAGACTGACGCCCGGAGAGGGCAACCAACCTGTCCAGGCTCCACGGCAGACTGAAAATGGAACCAGAACTAAACCCAGGCCCAGACTCACAGGCTGACCTTCCTCCCACCCACCTCCAGGCTGAACTGGGGCCTGTCCCCCCTAAGATTCCAGCCTCCGTCCCTCAGGACCCACACGCCTGGCCATCAGCTGCAACCCCCGCCCTTCTGCCACTGGCCCCATCTGCCCCACTTTTTCCTTCTCCTTCATTCCCCTGCCCCCCACCCAACACCCCATCCCAGGCAAATCCAGTGGGGGTGGGGACCCCTCGGGTGACGGATGGGCCACGCACTATTTTCGCCTGTCACGCGGGCATACCGAATGACAGACCTTGGGAACCAGCATTAATACCGAAGATTTATAGTCAAATCTGTCACGGCTGAAGGCACTTCCCCCAAAGTTGGCTCGGCCTCTGAAGGTCGCTTTTCCGAGGTGATAAGTGCAAAAAAGATGTCCTCACCCGCCCTTCCGGGCCCTCCCCCTTCCAGGCAAGAGCTCAGGCTGCGCAGAAGGAATCAGAGAAGAGGAGACAGGAATGGAACTTCTCCAAATGGAAGTCTGAGCCCATCACCCAATGCGCCCTCCCTTCTAAGCCCACTCCCGCCATGATCCTACAGCGTGTTCACACGTGGCTGGGGGTGCCAGGAAGGGCCAGAGGATGCTCTGGGGATGTCACTGTACGCTCGAGGGTCAAGCCAGGTGAATCACCTCTCTGGCCCCTTGGAAGTGATGGCCTGGTGGGTGGCGAGAGGAAGGAGCTGCGTCTTGGCCCAGGCAAGGGGACGCTGTTCCAAGCCTGCATAACTTAGACCCGCATCTGATCTCAGGTCCCATTGGAGAACTGGGACTGAGGGGCCTGGAGGGAAGATAAATCACTGCTCCCGGGCTTCGCAGTGAGGGCAGAGGTCAAAGTCCACTCACTCACCTAATCCTTCCCAAGAACCTCAGAGGATCACAGGACAGAAGGGCTGAGAGGGCCCTTAGAGACTGATCCGGCCAACAGTCCCATTTTACAGATGGGAAAACTAAGGCTCAGAGGAGCGATAGAAGAGTCCAAGTCTGTTGATTCCTTGGACAATTACTGACACCACAGTGGGGACTTGGCCTGTCAGCCAGGGCTCTTCACCGGCCGCTTGCTCTGGGGAGAGCCCTGTACTATGCACAGAGCGGGCACAAGGACAGATAAAGAAGTGAGACTTAAGCATGTGGACCCTTGAACCACAGTGGGAAAGGGCAATGATCACGGCCAATGCATGGGTTCAGCTCACCGTCACAATGACCAGGAGTAATACGTTATTTTCCCCATCGTACCAATGAGGAAACTGAGGCATAGGTCTGACAGCTGCTAGTTATGAGAATTCAGGGCCCATCTTCTGACCACCATGCTCTACTCTCTCCCAGAAAAAGTCAACCTGGCAGACACTGTCATAGACAGCCCTTGATTAGAGCCAGTATTTGGCAGGTGAGGGCTGGGCTCTCCAAGAAGGGGAAGAGCTCGTTGGGCTGAGGCAATCTCTGAAGGCTTCCTGGAGGAGGCAGCAGAGACATCAGGATAGAGCCAGAGCCTTCCCAGTAGGAAGCCTCCTAGACTTGGGGCTGGCAGACACACCCATTGCCAAGGAGCTCACCACTGAGCCTGCCTGGGGGACTCCCTGGAGGCAGGGTCATGGGCCCTTGGCAGAATGAGCTGGCTGGGGTGGCTTGGCAGTGCAGGCTGCACTGGCAGCTGGTGACCAACACCACGTAGAAGGGGCGGGAGAGGCAGTGGGTGCCAGCATCCTAGACTCCAGAGCCTGGCACGAGAGTGGCGCCATCGCTGGGTTATAGATGAGCTAAATTAGCTGTGACGCTCATTAGCGGCAGCTCCTAATTAGTGAAAATTAATATTGGCTTTGATAAAGACGTTGGCACCAGTCTCCAAGGCAGAGGCATCATCGACCTTGTCAGCAGGGCTAACGACTGGGTAAGCGGAGGCGACAGGGGGCCTGGGAGTGGGCAAAGGGTCCCTGGAAGGGGACACACGGCTCTCCGGGACACTGTCCCCCTGCAGCTCTCAGCCCTGGGGGCAGGGCCACGAGCGTTGCCTCCCAGGGCTCACCTGACCCTTCAGCAGTCTTTCCGCAGGGGCTTATCCCCATGGCAGGGATGCCCCTGGGAGCCTGGGGCAGCGAGAGGGCCAAGGAGACTTCACCTATAACTACCTTTAATATTGTTTGGCTGCTTTGTGCCCCAGGCAGCGTAGTAAGTGTTTTCACAGATATTTAATGTTCTCCAAATCCCTAGCAATAAATCCTTCCATTATTTCCATTTTCCGGAGGAGGAAAACTGAGGCTCAGGGCCATGAGTAACTTGCCCTGGGACATATGGGTAGCAGGACTTGGACCCAGGTGCTCTGACTCCAGAGCCATGTTCCTGACCTCCGTGTGATCCCACCCTTCCCCCTGACCCCAGCCCCGGAAGCAACAATGTGGAGGCCAGCACGCCCAGCATTGACGCCGTACCTGGCACACAGCAGGTTAGCGACACACACTTACGAATGAACAAATGACTAAGCAGGGCGAGCTCTTTGATCTTCCAGAGTCTTTATATTTACTTACCCGTTACCTCCTCTTCCTCAACCTATTCCATATTCTGGAGAACCCGAATTTCAGTCGGGGGCCACTAAGGCCTTTCTCCTGAGCCCACCCAAGACGGTCCCCGGACTCTACATCCTAGAACACTGCCTCTCCGGTGAGGGGCAGAGGGAGGGGCACACAGAGGCACCCCTGCTTCCCAGGCAGTGACTGGAAGCCCGGAGGCCTCAGCTCGCCCAGGTCCCAGCTATGCTGTTGCCAAGTGACCAGCTCTGGGACCTCGTCCCTGGGGCCCCTTGGGAGGTGACTTGGCAGATATGGCTTCCCTTCACACCCGTCCCTGCTCCCCAGCTGGGGACCCTGAGTCCCTCCCAGGGTAATGAGGGGAAGTAACAGATACATCTATTTTTAATCCAAATAAAGGGAAAATGTTTGCCACCATGGAGCTTATAAAAATAACAATGCATTATTCGGGCATTAATAACAATAAAGATGTCAAACTGTCAGATAAGAAGTTAATCTCGTTCCAGCACAATTAAAGATGCTATTATCCCACCACCTGGGGCCACTTTGGCTTTTAACACTCAGCAGGCTTAACAGATAAAGGAGCCACGCCAAGAGGATGGGGGGCACTGGTGCTGCCACCCCCGGCTTGACCCACGGCTCAGCCGCCCCCCCTTCGATGCGTCCTGCGCAAGGACGCAGGACGCAGGCCCCACTTAGCTGCGGAGAGCCTGGCAGGACCCTCAGGGCCAAAGGCCGGGGGGCAGAGCAAGCTGGGGCCTGGGTCTTCATGCCTGCCATTTACTGGGCCTTCCTTGGATGAAGGATTCCTAAGCAGGTCCTCGGGAAAAGCAAGAAGCCCCCTGCTCCCAAGTTCCCGACGCTGTGAGAGGGTCCAACCGGGAAGACAGAGCACCGTTTAGCGTGGAGCCGAGAGGGAATCCAGTGAAGGGAATCGGTCACATGGCGACGGAGGATGCTGCAGCGACCCAGAGATCAACAACAGCAGGAAGCCACCACGGCCACTCTGCACGGGAGGGACAGGGAGGAAGCGATGTTTCCAAAGCCTAGGGGCTGTGGTCACCTGGTGGGAGCTGGAGCCACCGCCCCAGGAGAGAGCGATGGGGACAAATACGCTGGCTTCTCCCTTCCTCCCGCCGTCCAGGCTCCTGCCACGGCCTCCCGTTGGCTACATCCAGAGGGGAGCTGGCTGACCCGGGAGTCGGCCAAAGGCAGCCCAACGGGTCAGCTCCCTGCAGTTCAGAGCAGAGCTGGAGAAGGCCAAGAACAGACCCGAGGCCGAACAAGCCTCAGGGCTCAGCCCTGAAATTGAATGCCCCACGGTTCACTGAGCGCACATGCCATTCCGGCCACACCTATGCGTGTGGGGGATACAAACATGAATCAGACGTCACATCGGCCCTCATATTACTGCCTGGCTAAGGAAACACACACATAAACAGATCATTTCCAAGTAATATGACAGGTCCTAGGCTGTATCCCCGGACTGAGCACAGAGAAGTCCAGGAAGGCTTCCTGGAAGAGAGACAGCGGGAGATAGATGAAGGGAAAGGAAGAGGAAAGGAAACCTAGGAAGCGTGCACTGGGAAGCAGGAATTACGAGAACAAGGCACAGAGGCAAGGAACGGGAGGGTGTGGGCGGGTTATGAGAAGCACAGCGGGCTCTGGCCGTCCTCGTGTGGCCTCTGGGGCACAGCGGGGTCCATTCAGCCTGTGCTTCAGTGCTCGGGACGCGGCCAGGCTCCAGAAGGTGACTTGGCTATCACAGGTTTGGGGGCGATCATGAGATGAACAGAGAGGGGGGTCCCACCAGAGAGAACACGTGAAGGGGGACAAAGGGCACATTCCCAGGAAGCACCGCAGCTGGGTGGAAGGAGACTAAGAAGGGACAGTCACAGAGATAGGAGGGAAGCAGGAGGGTGCCCAAAGAGCAGTGAGTTGAAACACGGCAGAGAGTCTGGGAGGTAAGGTCTGAAAAGCGCCTGCTGGGCCAGGCACGGGAAAGGCCACTGGCTGGCCTTAGCGTGAGCCCCGTCAGTGGCGTGTGGGAGCAGGAGCAGGGCTGCAAGGGGCAGGGGAGTGAACGGGGGGGGGGGGGGGGGGCCGAGGTCAAGAGCAAGCAAGTGTAGCCCGCCCAGTCAAGAGCCCGGCTGCCCAGTGTGTGAAATGACAACTTCGGCTCCCCAAAAGACGCCGACTGCTAAGGGAATGGAGACAAGCCACAGCCTGGGAGCAAATATTTGCAGATCTTACATCTCGCAAAAGCCTCCTATGCAGAATGTATAAAGAACTCTCAAAACTCACTAACAAGAAACAACTCATTTTTCAAAAGTGGTCAAAAGCTTTCAACAGTCACTTCACCAGAGTAGCACGTGAAAAGATGCTCGACAGCATTAGTTATTAGCAAAATGTAAATGAAAACCACATTGAGAAACTCAATTGACCTACTAAAATGACTAAAATTAAAAATTCCTCCCATAATGGAGGTTACCAGGGGTTGGAGGGAGGGGAGAGTGGAGAGTTATTGTTTAATGGGGACCGAGTTTCTGTCTCTGGTGGTGAGAATGTTCTGGAAACACAGTGGTGACGGTTGCCCAACACTGTGAATTGCTTACTGCCACCGAATTAATACACTTGAAAATGGTTAAAATGGGTAAATTTTGTTATGTGTATTTCACCACCATTAAAACATAAATAAAGAAAAAGACTTCCCATGCCAAGTGCTGGGGACCAGAGCAGCTGGGGCTCATGCACACTGTTGATGGTGGGGGGGGGGGGGCGGTGGTGGTACAGTCACTCTGAAAAATGGTTCAGCAGTTTCTCAGGAAGCTAAACACACACACAACCCAGGCATCCCACTCCGAGAACTTTTCCCAAGAGGAATAAAAGCCTAGGTCCACACAAAGCACACAGATTTCATGGCAGCCTTATTTGGAACAGCTCAACACTGGAAACCACTTACATGTCAAGCAACAGGTGCATGGATAAAGAAATTGTGGTTTATCTTTGCAATGGAACGTAATTCAGAGATAAAGAGGAACGCACTGTTGACGTGTGCGATCTCACAAATGGCTCCAACGATGACGCCAAGGGACAGAAGACAGACAAAAAGTACGTGCGGTATGATACCATTTACAGAAAATTCTGGAAAATGCAAAATAATCTTTAGCGACAGACGCAGATCAGTGGTTTCCTGGGAGTGGTTACCAGGGTGGGGAGAGGAAGGATTTCAAAGGCGTGGGAGAAAACTTTTGGGGGAGGTGGTGATGGATAGGTTCGCTACTTTGTGGTCATGGTTTCATGAGTAGGTAACATGTCTCAAAATGATCAACTACACATGTGCAATGGTGTCGTTTTTCATTTATGTCAATTATACCCCAACAATGTTGTAGAAAAGCTTGTTTTTCTAAAGACAGTTGGGTACAAAAGGAAGGAGAGTTGGTACGGGGTCCAGGAGGGCTGTGATTTAGGATGGAAGGGACATGAGCCTACCTTGGGGCTCCTGGGGGCACGGGGGGGCTGCTGAGCCTTCCTCGGGCCCACAGAGAAGAACCCTGAGAGGCAGGAGCAGAGGCTGAGAGCCAAGTTGCCTGCCTCCCCGCCACCCTCCCACCAGTCCCTGCACAGAGGCGGTGGCAGCTGTGTAGGGAACCAGCGTTCCAGTAAGAGGAACAAAATTCACCATGAACAAGGGAGGGTGTGGGAATCGCACAAGCGGAGGACTCCCAGAAGTCACAGGCAACGGAAACCACCTCCAGTGGTGCATCAGGGAGAATTTTGTGGAGGAGAACCTTGCAGGGACGACACGAGCTGAAAAGTCCCAAGATAAGTACAGTCCCACCATGCTGCGCAACTGACCCCGCCCCCGCCCCGGGGTTGTGGAACATGACAGCCCAGAGAACGCATGGGGGATGCCAGGAGATCTTTTGAGGGGAGCCAGGGCCAGAAGGGTGGTGAATCCAATCACAAATGGCCTGGCCTCGTAGACCAAGGGGCCTGGGATCGATGTGTGGGTGGTGGGAGCCCCTGAAGGCTGTGGAGCCGAAGAATGACACCCACGAGGGCATTGCTTCAAAGACCCTGCATGTATCATGCTCAAAGACCGGCCATAGCTCACCATTACCTAGGCTCAAATCCAGGTAATGAGGATTTGGTGTCAGGGCTCCCACAATGGGACCATGCCTTTTCACACCATCTTTTCTGCCATGACTCCCTCCCTCAAGCCCTCTTGCAGCCAGACGAGCCGACCCACTCTCCTTGGGCACACAAGGCCACTCGTGGACTCTGCTTACAGTGTCCCCTCACCCAAATGCCATCGGTATCTGTGACATTCATTCATTCATTCACTCATTCAATAAATACCTTTGGAAGTCTCACTGTGTGCCAAGCCCCCAGCTAGGCACCAGGGACCCAGCATTGAAGAACAAAGTCCCTGCCCTTGTGGAGCCAGATGTGGCAGGGGCGGGGGGGGGGGGGAATGAAGAGGTGGGGAGGCAGATAATAAACATATAAACAGTGAATACTTTTAGCAGTTAGGCGTCAAGAGGTAAACAAAACAGGGTAATGGGAGAGAGGGAAGAGAGATAGGTGTGGGCCACATTAGAGATGGCGGTCGGCGAAGGCTTCCAGAGAAACGAACAACGAGGAGGTCCCAGTTTTTTTTAATCTCTCTGTAAGGACCCAAGGCAAGAGTGTTCCGGGCAGAGGAAGAGCAAGTGCAAAGGCCCTGAGGTGGGAATAGGCTGAGCTTGTTCCAAGACCAAAGGCGAGTCCCGTAGCCAGAACAGAGTAAGCAGGGAGGGAGGGGATAGGAAAAGCAGTCAGAGGTGGGCGGGGCTCGGGCCACGTGACTTTGCAGGCCAAGGGAGGAGTCTGGGTTAAGTCTGACTAGAAGGGAAAGCCCAGGCAGGGTTGTAAGCAGGTAAGGGCTGCCCCGATCTACATTTTAAAAAGACTGCTCTAGCTGGTCTAGGTGGATGGTGGACTGGGTGGCTGTGGAGGGAGGAGGGGAGGAAGCTTCCTCCTCCCTCCTGGAGGAACCTGTCTAGATACCTCCTTATTCATTCATTAAGGTGACACTCGGTGAGTACTTTCCATGTGCCCGGCCCCATCCAGCTCCACTGCCCACATGGGCAACCAACCCTGGGGCACTACTACCCTTCAGTCTCCTGGCTTGTACCAGAGAGAGATCTCACTGTCTCAGCAGAGCCCCGTCACATGGTAAGTGCCCAATCACTGTTGTCACTGTTACTCTGTGTCAGCGATGACCCCTCTCTGAATGTCTTCATGGTGGCTGCCATTTAGATTGGGCTCCATCATAAACTCCTGTGACAGACTCTCTTGGTTACTGACCTCAATCTTTATATGTAGGTGGTTGGCTGTGCCTCCCACTAAATTGAAAATTCCTTTTAATATTAACAATAAACATGTGGCGCCTGGGTGGCTCAGTGGCTCAACTCTTGATCTCGGCTCGGTCGTGATCTCGCAGTTCATGAGATCGAGCCCCACGCCAGGCTCTAGGCTGACAGTGCAGAGCCTGCTTGGGATTCTCTTTCTCTCTGCCCCTCCCCTGATTGAGATTGAGTTCGTGTGTGTGTGTGTGTGTGTGTGTGCGCGCGCGCATGCACTCATGCTCTCTCTCAAAATAAAAAAAAAAATACTAAAGAAAAAAACCAATATATTTAAAGCTCCCCCAGTGCCAAACACAGGGCTCTGCTTGTGACATTTGTAAGATGAAGGCCAGAAGATGGAACATGGAGGAGGGAGCAGGAGGATGGAGGAGAGAGGAAGAGAACAGAGGAGGAGGGAGAAGGGAGGGGGGAGGAGGAAAGAGGGGGGAGGAGGAGGAGGGAGGGGGAGGAGGGCTGGCCCGCCTGGCAGGGCTGGGCTGAATGCCACTCCTGGGGGCAGATGACGTTGTTCTTACAGCAGAGCACCCTTTCTGGGCAAAAACAGCCATCTTCTCCCTTGCGCCACCAAAAGGGTTGACCAGAGGTCCTGGGGACCAGAGAGACAGGCCCAGGGGACAGTGAGGACATCTGGGAGAAGAAAGCTGAGCAATGACAGGAAAGGGGACAGGGCAGGGGGAAAGGGGCGTGGAAGAGGGAAAGGTACACGAAAAGGGACGCATGTCAGATATGGCAGAGAGCTTAATAACTGGGTCCGGCTCTGGGCTGGGAGCAGGGGGACCAGGATATCGGAGTCATGGTCCCTCCCTGGAGGTCAGCCCCATCCGGGGAGGTGGGAGGACAGATAAGGAACTAATGGCTGAACCCAGCATGCTACGTGTGACACAGAGGTCACGTGAAACAGCCAGAAGCCCAAAGGAGGAGTAGCCAATGCTGTCTGTCACCCCAGAAGAAGGGTGTCTGCCAGGGGGCAGGTAGCGACAGGACCCTGGGCTCTGCAATGACCCCCAAGCAGTCCCTGCCTCCGAGTCTGCCTTTCTTCTTCACCTCCGCCCGTTGAGGCTCTGCCCGGCATCCACGGAGACCTGCCTCGAATCCCCCTTCCGCACGAGGCTGACCCCGGACAGCACTCGTCCAAGTGCCTGTGCCGCACACTGAGCCTCAGACACACACGGTGCTCCCTTAATCTTCGGGAAAGGCCAACCACGACCGTGCCCCCAGTGCATCCCGGGGGCACCTGCCCAGACGTGCAGCAGAGACGTGGCGTCTGACTGCAATGCCTGGGCCCCGCCCCCACGGCATGCCTCTCCTGCACCACCCCATCCCTCTCAGCCTGGGCACTGCTGGTTGGCTGAGAAGGCTCTGCCTTTCCCCCTCCGACAGAATCCCTGGTAAGCCGGGGCCCCTGGGAATCTCCTTTCTCAGGGCAAAGACTCACTTTCCAGTTGGGGTTCCTTCGCCACAGCGCACATCAGCGCTGCGGGAGAACCTGCCCCAAATGCCCACAGTCAGGGCCACCTCAGACACAGTGAGTGGGAACCTCGGGGACCTGCCCCTCCAACGCAGCTACCTGCCCTCCTCTGCTCCTCTGGCAAGGACACGCGGCCGGTCTGTTCCCCAGAAGGTCCTGTGGGGCCTAAGGTGGGTTCCAGAGGCCGGGGCAGAGCAGGCAAAGACCAGTTTCTGGCCCACAGCTACCGATCGCCTGTCACAAACTGCTCTGGCAGCTTCCTCCTCTGCCCGGAGCCCAAAGCTTCTGAACCGCTGCGGTGTGTAAGCATGTGCACGTGGATGGGGACACCCACGCAAACATTGGTGCGTGTGACTTGCCCACGCCCTTCTGCCTTCCCTTTCCCTGACCCGTCACCCCGCGCCGGGCCGAGTCCGGTGTGATGCAGGTGCACAGCCAGGCAGGGCAAGGAGATATGCTGGCAGAACTTGGAGAGCAGGGCACAGGGGGGCAGTGGGGAGCACGGGGGCCGGGGCAGAGGCCAGAGCTGGCTGTCAGGGTTTGCTCATCCCTACTTTCTCTCTGAGGGGGAAGAAGTAAAGGCTTGCCGCCTCCCACTCTGAAAGGAGGCTCAGGAAAAAAAAACAACCCTGCAGGGGCAGGACGCATGGGCATCTGGAACCAAGGGACGCCAGTAAAGAAGAATTGAGGAGCACGAAATGGAGTCAGAAGATCTGGCTCCCCGTCCAGCTTTTCCTTAACTTGCAGTGTGACCTTGGGGCTCCACACACCCTCAGTCTGCTCTTGAGCAAAGTGGGGAGAACAGTAACCGATTCGCACAGCACTGTCTGGATCCCAGGCACAATTCTAAGCTGTTCACTTACACCACATTTCTGCACACCAGCCTTGCACGGCGGATACTCTCATCATCCCCATTTCAGGGAAGGGGAAGCCCAAGCACAGAGAGGTGAAGTCACTTGCCTAAGGGCACACAGGCGGTAGGCGCCAGAGTCAGGCTTTGAGTCCCGGCAGTCTGCTCCCAGGCTCTTAACCACTGCACAGACTACCTCCTCGCCAACCTTGCAGCCTTGTGGGACTGGGGATTCAGTAAAGGACTTTGTTAAAGGTGTGCCTCAGTGGTTCTCAAAGAGTGGTCTCCAGATTAGCGGCATCAGCATCAGCTGGAGGCTGGTGAGGAATGCAAATTCTCAGGCTCCGCCCCACACCTGCTGAACCAAACCCTGGGGATGGGGTCCCATAACCTGTGTAGCAAGCCTTCCAGAGGATTCCAATGCACACTGAAGTCTGAGACCCACTGGTATATACGTTTTCTACCCACAGAATGTTCTTATTCAAGTTCACACTTTTCTGTTTGTAAGCTTAACTTGCTGAAATTAGATGGCTGTTCCCAGCAGCCCAAATCCTGGACATCATTCCCTCCCTCTCTTCCTCTGGGGTCTCCAAAGGGGCTCCTTCAGCCATTTTGCCTGGAGCCAGCCCCTCCTCATCCGTCCTCCTACCATCCTCCACAAAGAAAAACACAGCCGATGTCCTTTGAGTAATAATAACCCCAGAGCACAGGCATCCCTACGGGGCTGACAAGCGTACTTTTGCCCTCCCTGAGATTCTAACTTCATAATAAATAGCAGCCTCCAAGGTGGTCTGTGACTCCGTGGGCGTGCATACACACACACACACACACACACACACACACACAAACGCGTGCGCGCGCACACAGGCAGCTGCCTCAGCAGGCAGTGGTCCATCAAGGGGGTGGGGAAGCCAAGTCCCTCTTGCTTTATGGACCTTCCTGCTTTGACTCTGTCCCTGGGGTGTGGCAGCAGGAGCCGGCCAGCAAGGGTGTGGGTGACGTGCGGGCTCCAGCTGAGACATTCCCTTCTGAACATCCTCCTCCTCCCGCCCTCGGGAGGAAAATTATGACTTTCTCAGGGAGGAGGTCTTTTTATTTTTCGCGTTTTCTCCTCTCCCCTCGTTCGGCACACGGCACTAATTTATGACTATTTTCCCAAGTCCACCGAAGTAAGAGGGTAATGGCTTTCAGCCGTTTGCTTTCTCTCACCTGTCATTCACCGCTGGGTACCTGACAGGACTGCAGACAATGTTCCAATCACAGGGGCTGGGTTTTTTTTTTTTTTTTTTTTCCCAGGGAAGCGAAGAATTCATAGTGGCCGTGGGGAGAGTTATTTCACTCCTGGACGGAACGACGTCAGGTAAACAGCTGTAAAAATTCATAACCTGCGGGGCTGCCTCTGGACAGGGGGTGGGCGCATCGCCCACAGCTCAGGCTCCGAGCTGGCCTGGCTGGGGGTCCGGAGAGCCAGGTGGCACTCAGTGACTCAGGGCCCTCAGCTCCTATTACGCCCATCAACTCCAGCCTCTGACCTTGAGTAGGTCACACTCTGCTTCTTTGTACCTGAAGCGCTCAGCTGCTACCTGGGGAGAACGTTCTTTACCCTCAGGGTCAGGAGGATGATGGCCAGGCACGGACAACAGTGGTCTAGAGCCCAGGGGTTCCCTTGTGGGGGGTCTCCTGTCCCCAGCCCAGTGACAACTGGCAGGCTGCTGAGTCTTGGTGGCTTATGTGAACAACTGAGATATTCTATACCAGTGCTGTTCGTGGTCTGACCAAATTCGCAATAACAGAAACATTCTCTATCCGTGCTGTCCTGTGCATCCGCGTTGGCTCCTGGGGGCTCGAAATGTGGCCAGGCGAATGTGAAAGTGAGTTTTATGTTTCTACTTAGATTGTAATTAACAGAAGGGTAAATAACCACACGTCTAGGGGCTACTGCTTGGGACAATGCAGTGTTATACTTTTATGCTTGTGGGATCTCAAACTGACTATAGGTCCTCTTCTGTTATTATGAGGACTAAATGAGAGAATGCATACGGAGTCTGGGCACCTCGTTGGCCCTCTGTAAGTGACAGCTCTTATTAACTCGATGGGGCAGAGTCAGAAGGACAGGAGGAAGGGGGGATTTGAACTCAGGAGTGTCAGGTTAGAACAGCACTTTAAGTAACTTACTTTCCCGCCATTGGTTTTCAGTTTAACTGGCGAGGAACTCCAGCTGCCACTGCTGAGGGACACGTGGGACACATGGCCAGGGTCAACAATCAGTTGTCCAGGAGAGGTCCTGTTGCCCTGCACCGTCATCCCCCTCCTCTTCTGTACCCCCGCCCTCTCCCCCCAACCTCCATTCCTCACACTCCTGGCATCACCCAAACCATAAGGAGGAGTCATCTGCCCAGGCTCTGGCAGAGTGGGACTGAGTGGAATTGCTCTTGTCTGAGAAAAGTCCTCATCACAGGTGACTGGTGGGTCTCAGAAGACCCCCGTCTTCTCTGCAGCCAGAGCCTCCAGGAGGTGCAGCAGGACCAGCTGGGGGAATGACTCCTGGACCATCTCCTAAGGCTGTGCAGGCAGGGACTCATGGATAGGCTGCACTGGATTGTTCACTACTTCTGTGACCACGGGCAAGTTCATTGTTCTCTCTGAGCCTCAGTTTCCTCATCAGCTACATAGAGACATAAATGCCTACCTGATGGGTGACCATGAAGGTTGGATGCAATAACATGTACAAGGTACCTGGAACCTCATAGGTGCTCAATAAACAGAAGCCATTGTTACTACCATCACTATTATCCCAAGGCAGCAGAGCACATGGGGTAAGAGGCTAGCGGCTGGTGCCATACCACTCAAGTTCAAATACCATCTCCACCCCCGCTCACCAGCTCTATGATCTTGGGCAACTGTCTCCCTGTTTCCCCTTCTATAAAGCGGTAATGATAACAACAGCACCTTCCCCACAGGGTCGTTATAAGGATTAGAAGAGCTTACAGCAATCACTGATACAGAGTAAGGACTGCATGCATTGGTTGAGTTAAATATTCTGGTGAGGCCTCCTAAGAGGCCCTCCTCACAAAGAAGCAGCCAATGCAAGAAACCCCAGCAGCCCTGGGTTTTGATATGTTGATGGCAGGACGCTGGCCAGCCGAAGCAAAGGGGCAGGGGATGAGGAACTCACCAGAAGAACTTCAGGCAAAACAGAGCAGTTCTAACATAAAGATGACTGTGACCTCAAGGGTCCTGGCTCTTGGACACCCTGGGAACTTTACTCCCACTGGCGCTTGGTCACGAGAGAGTCAACATCCTGCTTTATGGGCAGGAAAACGCTGAGCAGAGCTGGCTGGTAAGAAAATGCGAACTTCCTTCACCTTTGGTCCTGTTTTCCCTGCCACTCGCCCACCTCCCCCAGAGCCAGAGAGGGGAAGCTGAGAAAGGGACCCTCCCAAAGGTGAGAAATAGGGGTAGAAGAGAGGGAGAATAACCCCATCCTCATTCCTCAATATTCTTTTAATAGCATCAGACTGGACAGAAAATAACTAGAAAGGCAAAGGCAATTCTTGCCAACTGGGTGAGGGCAGGCTGAGGTTAACCAGCCTTGGTGGTGTGCCAGGCTCTGTGCTGGGCAAATGTCACACGTCATATGTCACAGCCCATATGTCATCCCTCCAAATGAGGGCACCAGGCTGGAGCAGGGACAGCACCCTGGGGCTCCCAGGCAGGCTGTCTGCTTGATGTGGCCCCTGGTCTAATTCCAGAACGCAGCCTCCTTATTGCCACTTCTCAAATAGGCTCAGATATTTCTATTTCTGGAGCTCAAAAGCAATGTCACCTTTCTCCTGGCCACGTTTCTAGTCAATAAAGTAGGTAATCCAAGTTGTAAAATATACGTTCTCCTCCCCCACCCTTGCCCCCCATGACTCGATGAAGCTATTTTCATTTTTTTTAATGTTTATTTCTTTTGAGAGAGAGAGAGAGAGAGAGAAAGAGAGAGAGCAAGTCAGAGACGGGCAGATAGGAGAGGGAGACACAGAATCTGAAGCAGGCTCCAGGCTCTGAGCTGTCAGCACAGAGCCCGACGCGGGGCTGGAACTCACAAACCCGCAAGATCATGACCTGAGGCGAAATCCAACGCTTTACCGACTGAGCCACCCGGGCATCCCTTAGCTATTTTCATTTTAGATGGACAGAAATGCAGCTGGTAAATATTTTGATTTTCCTAAATTGGCATTTAGGCAAAAGGAGAGGCGTTCACTCTCAGATCTGAGGCTCTCTAAGATGGGAAGTTTTCTAGTTTCCTGCGTCCAAAGAGTGAGGCAGGGACTGGGCCAGGCTCAGGAGGTCCTCAGACTGTCAACATTGCTTTCAGAAAGCACCTGTGCAGGGCACCTGGGTGGCTCAGTCAGTTAAGCGTCCGACTTCGACTCAGGTCATGATCTCATGGCTCTTGAGTTCGAGCCCCACATCGGGCTCTGTGCTGACAGCTCAGAGCCTGGAGTCTGCTTCGGATTCTGTGTCTCCCTCTGTCTCTGCCCCTCCCCTGCTCATGCTCTGTCTCTCTCAAAAATAAACATTAACAAATTTTTAAAAAGAAAAAGAAAACACCTGTGCATGCAGGGACAGGTGAGGCTCCCCAGGTGGGACAGGAGTCATGATCCCCGCCACTGAGCACCTGGGGGGTGGGGGGCACGCCCTGTGCTCACCGCATCCAGTACCCCCCTCTACAACCAGGACAGCTTTGCAAAGTATGCAGGACCAGCCCCATGTTACAGATGAGAAAACTGAGGCTCCCAGAGGTGAAGGATCTACTCGAGGCTTTGGCGCACTTGGGGCAGAGCCAGGGCTCAGGGCTCCTTCCTCCGCGGCTCACAGGTCCTCACACCATACCGAGAGTCCTCCGCCTACAGCTGGCGACTGATGGCTTGGGTGCGGACTGTGAGGACAGCAGATTCGGTGGCTTCAGAAGCCACCCGTGCCCCCCTCCCCACCTCCTTCTCTGCTCAGGCCCTAAAACACCTGCCCCTTCCACCAGATCACAGCCCCTTGGGCAGGACTCCCTCAAAGCAGGTAGTAGTGGGGGGCACCTGAGGAGGGAAGCAGGTCCCTTCTCCTTAATTGACTGTAAATTGCTCTAGAGCTTTTAATGGAGGCCGTCAGGAGTAATTACCTCGGCTGCCGTGCGGCCACTCTGTGTAAACACCGAAGGCGGGGCTGGGGGCACTGGGAATCTGCATCTCGGCTCTCCTGCGCCTCCCACCTGGGCCCCTCTCAGTTCCCACATCCGTGGCCCCCGAGGAGGAGCCACAGCTGAGGTGTGGAGAGCACAGGTGACGTCCCAGGCAGGGGCCCTGCAACGCAGGCAGGCGGGTGAGGGGCGGTTCCGGGGAGCCCAGCTCCACGTCCATGGGCAGCCGCCCCTGGGGCTGCAGGTCCGGCAGGCCAGACTCAGGAGCCAATTCCAGGGGCTGGGAAGCAACATGGCGAGGGTGGCGGTCTCACAGTGGGGTTTCCAGACCGGCAGCACAATCACCTAAGAATATGTGTAAGATGCAAACTCTCGGGTCCCATCCCCACCGACGTGTAGAATCAGAAACTCAGAGATGTGGCCGGCAATCATGTGCTAACAAGCCCTCCAGAGGGTTCTGAATTGCTGGGGAAAGGGAAAGAACGCCAGGAGAGGCCTGCTCTGCTCAGTGTACAAGATGGGGAAACTGAGGCCCGAAGAGCTGAGGGCGTTTACGTAAGATCACACAGCTGAAAATGGAGCCAAGTGCACCCCGGGGTGGGGGGGTGGGGCGGTGGTCAGACCATCGGCTTCAAACCTTGGCACTGACATTTCAAGGTAGGGCACTAACTTTTCCTCATCTGTGAAGAGGGGACAGCAGTGGTCCCACTGGGTAGTCCAGGGGGTCAGATGCCAAGGAACCTGGCACAGGCTCATCCAAGCACTGCCATCGTACTCTGAGGCCCGTGATGGGACAGGGCACAGAGAAGGGTGAGATCTGAGATATGGACCGTGTTACAAATAATAGAACGCCAGCACTCACCCTTAGCCCCGCCCAGGGCACTGACTACTCACTGTTATTGTGCACCCCTGCTGTAGGGGAGTCCCTGCCACCTGAGCTCTCCTGTCCCTGAGCTGTGCCATGTGTCTCCCTTCCGGTTCCTCTGGGCAGCTGCCCCTCAGAAAAGGCTTTCCTGATCTAAGGCTGTCGAAGCCTAGGGATGAATGTGCTCTTGTCCCGGGACAGATGCGGAAGTCATTACACATAGGAGGAGTCCCATCCGTGGCCATTCCCCATGCCAGGCTCCAAAGGGGACACCAAGAAAGGAAGGCCATCACTGTCTGGCTACTGCATCTTCCAGGCGACCTCACCTAACAAGGCTCTAAGACGTGGTCCTTGCTCTGAAAGAGTTTCCAACTTGGTCTATTCCCTGGCTCCAGCCCAGAATACTGAGTTACTGCAGGGCTGGCTGATTAGGACCAATACCCAGGGTGACCAGAGTTGACCTGAGTGGCCGGGACGCCACAAGGGGCTTTGCGCTCCCCGGCCTCGTGGCCTCGTGTGTCAACGCTGAGCAAGGCTGAGCCCACGAGGACACCTCCCCAGTGGTGCACTGAGTCCCCGAACCAAAGACCCACTTTGATCTGCCAGGGAATCTGCCAACCTGCGGAGGTGGTACCCCCCGCAGTGAGGCTGGGCTGCCCCCCCGGGGGTGACAACCTACCAGACATCAAGGAGATCTGTCTGCAGGCTCCAATGCACTCGCCTCCACTCTACCGGGCCCGTGTGAGGAGCCTGGAGCCAGAGGCCACACGGGGACCCAGCAGGCGGGCACCCATGCCGTCACCCCACACCCTGGGGCAGCACGTGATGGACAAGGTGGGAGGGACAATGACCTGCTTGCAAAGAGGGCGAGCAGGGTGCCTGGGCCCCGCTGGCACCACTCGCCAAGGGAGCGGAGACAAACACCACCTCCCTGCCCGTCAGGGTGAGTTATCCCCAACATAGGGTTTCTCTAGAGAGCTCATAAAGCAGCTGATGCGGTGAAGCAGGTCTACACTCAATAATCCCTCCATCTCACTCCAGTCGGACGCCGGCATATTCATCGTGAATTATCCTTTCCGAAGGCCAAATCAATCCTAGGAAGCACCGAGGCCCCTGCCGCTGCCCTGCTGCAGGGAAGGAGGTCCGCGTGCAGCGCTGTGACACCGGGGGTGGGGACAGGGAGGCGGACCAGGCACGCCCTCTCCCTCGCCCCAGGGCAGGGGGCCCCAAGGGACCGGGGACCCCTGCATCCACCGGGATACGCAGGCAGGGTGGGGAAGTGAAAGAGCGGCCAGAGAGGGTGAGTGAGGAGCCCACAGCAGCCGTGGGGATGGCAGAGTCTCCTCTTCGCCTACTCTCATCCACTCACCCACGGAGGGTCAAGTGTCGCTGACGGAGGGAGAAGGACCTAGGTTTGAGTGCAGCTCTGCAACTCTTTTTCAAATATTTATTTTGAGGGAGAGAGGGCGAGAGAGAATGTGCACGTGCATGCTTGCGCACGAGCGAGCGAGCAGGGGAGGGGCAGAGAGAGGGACGGAGAGAGAAAATCCCGAGCAGTCTCCGTGCTGTCACCGCAAAGCCCCGACGCTGGGCTTAATCTCACGAGGGGGGCGGGATCACGACCTGAGCGGAAATCAAGAGTGAGACGCTTAACCGGCTGAGCCACCCGGGTGCACAAACCCGGCTCTTTAACTTAATGACCATGAGCCTTGGGCAGGTGACAACCTAAGCCTCGGGTTCCTCGTGTGTCAAATGGGCTTAATGACCATCGCCTTTATGGGGTGCTGTGAGGACTAAATGAACAAGGCCTGCAAAACCTTTGTGCAGCAAAGACAGGAGGGTGACCAGGAGGGAGAAGGTGGGCAAAGTGTGTCCTGAGTCAGAGGGCTGGCCACAGGAGCTAGGGTCTCCGGAATCACTCGGGGGCAGGCCTCTGTCTGCAGGCCCGGGCAGCTGTCAGAAGAAGTCAGGCTGACGCCAGGAGCTGGGCAGACCAGCATGAATAGGGGGCAACAGTAGGAGGCAGACATCCCATCAGCAGGAGGGTGGCACTCACGGCCTGAGTCGAAACCAAGAGTCAGACGCTTAACTGACGGAGCCACCCAGGTGCCCCTCTTCCCCAGTCATTTTTTAGCAATAGACCCAACTCTGTGTCGTGTGCCCGGCAAGGATTAGCATCTGTTGAGTAATGCCAGGAAGAGAGGCCTGGACAGGGAAACTGACTTGCCTAAGCTCATTCGAATGCACGAGCAGAGCCCGCCTGGGACCCAGGCTCCGGCCCCAGTCCTAGGCCTGCGTGCCCAGACAGAGCCATGCCGGCCACTCTCCTCTCCCTGAAGCCGTTGTACCTTCACCCTATGTGGACCCTTGGCCACTGAGACCTGTTCCTGGGTGACAGACTGAGGAAAGGCCCACATAATCCTGAGAGGTAGCACAGTGGGGGATCAAGCGTGGACGTGGGACGGTGAACTCTTAGGGTGCAAATCCTGACTTGGTTGTGGGAGCCTGGGTAGCTTGCCTGACCTCCCTGAGTCTATACCTTGGGGGTCATGATAGGACAAACTTCCCATCACTGCTGCAAGGATTCAATGAGACCACGCAGGTGACCTAACTAGTTAAGACACAAGTACTAAATATTATTCTTTCTATTTTAACCACAACGACCTATTTCTGCTGTCCAAGAAACAACACAAACTGCTTTTTCCACGGCTGGTCAGCCTATTCTAACGCCTCCTGAAATGCCTCTCCTCTGGCTTCAGCCTCTTAAAACCCTTACCGCCACCTTTACTATAAGGCCTTCTCTGTCCCTGAGTCCAGAATGAATTCTTTCCCACTCTGAGCGTTGGCAGCATCTGTAGCCCCTGCCTCCCACTTGCCTGGGGCGGACCAGGCACTGGTCGTCGGCCCCCTCCTCCACTCCAAATGGGGGCTCCTTCAAAGCAATGACCCACACACAGAATCCCAAAGTTGTGGTTAAGTACACAGGCTTGGGGTCAGGCAAGTTCAAGCCCAATTTCCAGCCTAGATAAGCTATGTGATCCTGTGCGGGATGCTTATCCTTCACTAGCCCCTGCCCCCTCATCTGTAAGATGGGGTTACACAGCCCACCTTCTGGGGTTGCTATAAGGATTCGATGAGTCACATGTATGAAGAGCTTATCTGGACACAGCGTAGTAAAAGACAGTTGCCATTTCGCCGGCTATCTTGAATGTGCATGTCCCTACCCTACCCCCTAGCACAGCCCGGTACAGGTGCCCAGTACAGGCCATTAACAGCCTGCCCACACGACAGGTGGGCACATCATCATTATCGTTAGTGTTATTACGGCAACATCCAAACCACCCGGCCCACCCCACCTATGTGTTGTGGCACAGTCCGTCCGTAGCTGCCACGGGCCCCAGATGTGACCAGGCAGGGGTCTCGCCGGAGTGGCTGCAGATCACAAGGTTCCCCACAAGGGCACACCCTTGGAGGGCCTAGGCTGCCCTGGAGAAAGACAGAGAGGAGGCAAGGCCACAGAAGCAGCCAGCCCCTTCCAGAGATCCTGTGACCATCCCCGGCTCCTAGAAGGAATAGTAAAATCCCTGCTCTGAGGTCACCAAGAACCCAGGGCCCTGGGCTCCTCGGTCCCAGGATCTGATCATCTGGACAGACAGTGGGTCACCTCCTTCCCTCCGAAATCTCACACCACACCCTCCTCCAATGGCAGGAGCCCCAGGGAGCCTCTGGACCACCTCACATTCCCTCCTGAAGCACCCTACCCCAGACCGAGACAGCTGTGAGGCCCCTGCAGCCCCTTCTCCAAACCTCAAGTCCCAGCTCACATCCTCACCAACCTGGGAGGGTGCCCCTTCGTCCCCAGGCCCGCGGGGGTCAGGTACCTGCAGGGCAGAGCCCCCCGGAGCCCCTTGTGCAGCCCATGTGTGGAATCAGCACAGGCTTCCGGCTGGAACCCAACAGTAATTCTCTGGGGCCCTTGGGCAAGCTCCCCACCTTAGGCCTCAGTTTCCCCAACCGGAAAGGGGGAGTGTTTGACTAAGACAGCGGCCATCGAGCTGCCCTGCAGGAGGCCCTAGTTGTTCATCACAGGCCTTCAGAGGTCCTTTGGGCGTGGGGGTAAAAGTGAAGGTGAGGAATACGGGCTGTTACGGCTCCCCACTGTCTACCTGTGGCCCTAACTTCACCCACAGATAATTATTTGTCCTCAGCATTTATTCTCATCTAACACGCTGTGTATTTTCTGTGCTGTTATGAGCTACCGGGCTCCGCTGCCTCCACGCGGGTGGTTGGCACAAAGGCCCACACCACCCTCTGAGCACACGCTCCACTGATGTCTGGGAGCCCCTCACTGGCCTCCCCACGTCACCCCGCTGAGGCTTTGCCTCCAGCCCTTGCCAGGGAACTGCTCTGGGGGACCATGACCCCCTCTCCTGCATGTCAGTCCGAAGGAACCCTTTGGTTAAGAGAAAAAAAAAAACATTCTCACTCGGTGATGTCTTCATCGTCTCCTGAGACGGGAGTTCTTCCCTTTACAGAAAGGGGGAGGGGCACAGGACCAGGGACAGCCCCCTCCAGGACCCTAGGTACAGAGAATGGGCCCAGGGAAGGCCAAAACACCTCCCAGATTCCCCTCTTACCCAGGCCTGTCCGCGGCTGCTCCGGGGCCCCATGGCCGGAGCTCTGGCCCTCCCTGACCGGCTGCTGCCCGCATTCACACCAGCCCTCCCGCATCGGCTCCCTGCCTGGTAGGGGACTCCCTACCAAGCGCTCGCAGGCTCCCCGCTCCTCCGTCTACTGAGACGGCTAACGTGGGGTCGGCCCACCTGGAAACTGTTCTCCCCGGGTCCAGACGGAACAGCTGGGCACTGATGGAGTTTGCAGGAAAATTAATCAGCGCCGACTGGCCGCGGTGCCAGGCGCTGCCTGGGCCCGATCCATCCTAATGAATCCCGAGCTCCCGCCTTAATGACTCCAGACAAGACTAATTTAGTTGCGCAGGTGATTAGCGTGGGCATTAGCACCTGAATTGTGACTCAGGATGCTTTTGGCGGTAGTGAGGGGTCTGCCGGGGGCGGGGGTTGGGGGCTGGGGGCTGGGGGCTGGGGGCTGGGGGGGAGGCGGCTCCACGGGCACTGACCTTGGCGACATATGGAGGGTCCAGGAGCCGAGGGGAGGGGGCTCAACAAGACATCCAGCATCCACGGGCCCTCCTGCTTGCGTTCGCCCCCCTATACTCGTTCAGTGTCTGCTGAGACTCCGTCTGTAGGGGGCGCTGTGCTTGGCGCAGAGCACGTGCAGACTCAGCTTGCCCAGCTATGAAATGGAGACGGTGACGCCTCCCGGAGACTCACTGTGAGGTCTGTAGGAGGCCAGGCATTGAGAACCCTTCACAGAGGCCCTGGCAGGAGGCTGGCAGTCAATAAATGCTCGTTCATATTACCACTCTACAATCTTCTATTATACATAAATGCTAAAATGCTAATTAATTGGAATGTCGATATTAATAAAAGGAGTGAGCAAAAATGAGCAGCTGCTGAGGAGTTACACACCCACAACCCGGCTAGAACTCGCTCAGAGCTTTCACAGGGGCGAATACAAAGCAGAGGGAGGGTGGGGGCCTCAGAGCAGGTGACATCTGAGCTACGCCTTGAAAGATGAGTAGGAATTCACCAGGCAGGAAGGGGAAAGAGCTTTCCCTGCCGAGGGACCAGCATGGCAAAGGTGTGGGGAGACAGAGGTGAGGCATTGGGGTGTTGAGAGGGTCCCCATGACTAGAGATCAGGGTGTGAGTGGCAGGTGACAGGCCGTGATGAAGAGTTCTCCCTCCTCCCTCTAGGCACCTGGGAGGCTCTTGGCTGGCAGTGTCTAGAACTGGGATGGAAGGAAGGACGTTGGTGCCCAGCCCCAAGGGATACTGTCCCCCTCCAGGGGCTCAGAAGCCAAGGCAGGTGGACTAGATGTCCTCCGCCCCTCACAGAGCCCCTCGGTCAGCTTGGTGTCTCCACACCACACCTCCCGCTGCTGCTCCTGTGACTCCCTGCGGGTCCCTAGCAAACACACCATATGCAGCCCCGGCAGGCAGCTGGGGTGATCAAAACACGACCCCTGGCACGGCGTGGGCCTCGTCATTCACAAGCACAGGCACGTACGGTGTCCGTGCCATCTGGGGCACGTGCTCTCCCGGGCCCACTTCCTGGGCAGCCATCCCCGTCATCACCGACAGCTCGCTCCTGACACCCTCGGGAGCGGAGCGCCCGGCCTGAGACCGCAGGAAGGAGGGTGCGCAGGCACGGAGCCAGTGGGAACATTCCCCACGTGCCCATACGCTCCAGACCTCACTCCTTCCCCAAGGCACAAGCCAGGGCCGGAGCTGGGCCCTGGGGACACAAAGATGGTCCAGGCCACCTGGGCGCATTCACAGTGCAACAGGGGAGGCAGATGAGAACTGAGCCACACTAGCACTGTGACAGGGACCGACAGAGAGGAAAGAAAGCAAAGGAAGCAGCACTTGAACCCTGCCTGGAGAAACCCAGGAAGGTCACACGGAGGAGGCAGCCATCAGAACGGACTTGACCGACCAGCGGAGGCTCGCCACCTTCCAGGCAGCAGGAGCGGCCAGTGCAAGGCTGAGGCAGGAACCCGCCTCTCACGCTCGCGGAACCGCAGGGAGGCCAGTGTGGCTGGAGGGGAGCAAGCGTGGGGGAGCGGAGGAGACGAGGTCTGACGCGTAGCCAGACAGCCGACAGCCTTCGTGCCACTCTCATTGCAAGTGGGGTGGGGGACTTGAGCACACCTCATGACAGGCTCTGTCTCAGGACCCCTGACCGCTCGGCTGCGGGGGTGAGAGAAGGCTTCAGCGGGGTGAGGGGGCAGGGAGACCACTGCGACCATCAGGAAGCTGCTCGAGAATCCAGGCCTGCACCGCGGTGGCGGGAGCAGAAGGGGCGAGAAGCGAGAAGATTCTGGAAAGCTTTTGAAGATGGCGCCAGCAGGATTTGCCGATGAATCGGAAGTGAGGTGAGGGAGAAAGGGAAGAGACAGGGACGACCCCGAGTTTTTGGCCTGGGCAACTGGTGTTTGAGGCAGGTGGTGCAGCTACAACTGAGCCGGGCAAGGCTGCAGGGCCTGGGGGAAGGGCAGGAGTCCAGCCTGGATGCGCAGAGGCTGAGAGCCCTGCAGACACCCAAGTAGAAATGCTGAGCACAGAGGCGGACACACAAGTCTGGAACGTTCTCCGCAAGGAGGCCCGGGAAGGAGGTAGCAGCCTCCGACTCGTCAGCACCCGACAGGACCTGAAGCCACGAAACCAGAGTTGGTGGCCACGGGGCTAGAACACGGGGAAGGCACACAGGAGCTGGGCCTGGGGCCCTGCAACACTCAGGGGTGTGGGAGGTGTGGAGAAGCCGGCAAAGGGAGCTGAGAAGGCACAGCCAGAGAGCCAATGCCCTGGAAGAGAAAAAGACCAACTGCCAGAAGGCCACAGGTCTGAGAATTAAGGACTGGCTTCAGCCACTGGGAGGTCGTCAGTGACCTTGACGTGGGCCATACTGGTGAGTGTCTGGAGTGGATTCGGGACGTCACCTGGAGACAGCACCCAGGAAGTGTCCCTCCCTCGGATGCCGGAGCCACGCGGTCATTCACTGCTGACAGCCAAGGCCACGGTGTGGGCGATGCCACCAGCCCGAACGGGCACTGAGTCCTTGATCTGCCCTTGCTCTGCCCCTCCCTGGCCAGCTCAGCTGCCAGTGATGGACGTTCGTGTCTGGAGTAAGACACACAGGGACAAGGGGGCCCTGAATGTTACCAGGCAGGGCTCCATAATGACTTCATTTTGCTCCTGTCTTCTCCGGCTGGGAGATGGTCCTCAAAGAGAACATCAGGCAGAGGGAATTGGAACCAGAGATGGGTGAGGAGATAGAGCGACACGACGCGTAGCCTCCGCAAGGGATCTGGGGCGGCTGGGCTGTGCCCTCCCCCTCTGCTCCCCAGCACACGGCTGCTGGCCCGCCGGCCGAAACCGAGGCGACGGCATAAAGAATGGAAAGGCTCGGAAGGTGTGGGGTGAATCTAAGACCCAATCTCTAGCTCAGGAGAGAACATTTGCAGAAACCACACACTAACAGCCCGCGGCCAACTCTACCTCCGGAATCTTAAGAGGAATTTGGAAAACACATTAGTTAACACACTTTGTACCCTACCTTGAGCAGTCAACAAACGTAGTTTTTTATGATTGTATATATTATACATATACAGTATATCATATATTATTATTATCATTATTCTGTAAGGCTCCAGTGGTCTGAATTAGGCTCAATGGGTGGGAGAGTTCCAGGGACAGATTTCATATTCCTATTAGGAAGGATTTTTCATTCCCAGAACCGTCCCGTAGCACGAAAACGAACTGTCTTCCGGGATCATGAGCTCCCCACCGTCGGGCATTGAGCAGAAGCCAGATAATCAGCACCCAAGCTGGAAGTTGGTCTGCCCACAGCTCTGACCTCCTGCCACTTTCAGACTGGCTTGGGCTCTGCCTCCAGCCATCGATAGTGACCATCCCTAGACCCAGCTCCTCTGGGCACCTGTCTCTCCCCTCCACAGCCCATGGCGGGCAGGACAGCTCAACCAGTCATCTCCAGGCCGCACACAGGCTCCCCGTTCACTAACAAACCATTCCAGGCATGGGATCCAGAGAGGGGTCCATTCTGTCCCCATTTTACAGGCTGGAACACTGAGGTTCAGAAAGCAAAGGGCCAGTGAGAACCAAGCCTCCAAGCCAAGTCTCTAGGCCACCCCATTCCACATGGCAAGCAAAGGGCCAGCCCCTTGGACAAACTGTTTCAACCCTCACCCTTGCCCCGGCCTCTGCTGGATGTGAGGCCACATCCATGTGAGTCCACACCAACCTCTGAATGGCCCAGGGCCACACAGGTGACAGCACACAATGGACACCTCCAGGCCTGTTATCTGAGGGCCTGGCTATATACTGGGCCAGCAGGGCCGCCCAAGATGGGCCCAATGCCCTCTCATTGGTGAGATAGGAGGTAAGGCCCAGAGAGGGGCAGTGCTGTGCCCAAGGCCACACAGTGAAGAAAAAAAACTAAGTTCATGACTTTCAGGCCAGAGTTTGCTGTCCCATGCCGATGCAACACGAAGGGGGGAAGCCAGGAAGGTGTAGGCCAACTCAGCACCAGCCCCTGCCCGGAGAGACGAACAGAACTGTCTTCAGCTCACTGAGCCCTCTCTCGTTCCTAAGGTCCCCTAGAGCCAGGGATCGATCCCCACGGCACCAGATCGACGGCCCTGCTGTGACTGCCAAGCGCAGGCTTAATGGGGCCATGTCCTAGGAGTTGCTCCCGGAAGCCGATCGATGCTTAGCATTTGCAGAACGCGTTTGCGGAACCAGAGCCAAAAGTAACTAGAGCAGGGCCTGCGGGAGGGATCGCTGGGAGTGGGGGCATCCAGCCTGGGGCTTATCACCATCAGCACTGGCCAAGCAATACCCACTCCACCCTACCACGTTCCCTGCACCGCAGGCCTCTGAGAACGCCACACTCGGGGCTGAGCAGGGTCACAGATAGGGTGACGCAGCCAGCACCGCTCACCTGAGGGCGGCCTTCGCCTCTCCCCGCCAGCAGCCCCGTCAGTTAACGGCTGGCCATGCCTCTGCCTCAATGGTCCCCCTGTCCCAGATATAGTCCCTCCACCACAGAGCAATCCCTGGGAGGCTGAGGTTAGCACAAACACTTCTAGGGACGCCTAGGTGGCTCAGTCGGTTGAGCATCCAACTTCGGCTCAGGTCACGATCTTGAGGTTCTTGAGTTCGAGCCCCATGTCGGGCTCTGTGCTGACAGCTCAGAGCCTGGAGCCTGTTTCAGATTCTGCGTCTCCCTCTCTCTCTGCCCCTCCCCTGCTTTCTCTCTCTCTCTCTCTCTCAAAAATAAACATTAAAAAAATGTTAAAAAATAAAAAGAACTGACTTGTAAAAACCAGCTGTAGGAAACAGTATGTGAAGGAACAGAAAGGGAGTCTTTTGGGACTCTGCTCAAGAGCCACCACCTCCCCAAAACCTCTCTGGCTTCCTCCTGCCTCTGCTCTGTCCCCAGAAGAACACACCTTCCTCTTTCAAGGCCCCACTGGAACTTAACCGGACATCCAACCCGGCCCCCATCACCCCAACATCGACTTCTTTATCCTTCTGTCGGATTCCTCTCTGAGTGCACGGCAGTTAGGCCCGGCACAGAGGGTGCACCCCTCTATAGCTGATGGACTGATGGGTGAACCAGGAGAGCCTCTACTGATGACAAAGGCTGCTAACATTCATTCATTTCTCGAACCACATATACTAGGCAGCTACTCTCCTACCTCCACACCAGCCCCATGCGAGGCCTGGGTTTGGGGAGAACCCCCAGATGAATCCAGAAGCCCACGCACATGGCCTGAAGCTCAGCAGCATCCCCGGGAGACTTCTAGGTTCCCTCTCCACCACCCCGCCCCCTCCCATCAGGAGTTGATCTAAGCCTGAGGAAGAGGCAGACAGAGAGGCGGGCAGCCTCCTTCTCGGAGGAGCCTTTAAGCACCTACACCCACAAATCCAGCCTTGCAGCACTGATCCAAGGGAGGCTGTGAATCACCAAAGGAGTTGCAACTTTCCCCAGGGCCCCACCCCCCACCCCATGGGTCCTAGAAAGGAGCAATTGGACTGTGGGGACAATCGCCACAACAGTCAGAAACACCTGCTATACTCCGCAGCCACCTGCAAAAAAGCTTCCACCAGGAAGGATGGAAGGAAAGGTCTCTCCAGGGGTTGTCATCCTGGTCGCACACACAGCAGGGGAGAGGCCGGGGCCTGCTGAGGCTCCCCTCGTCAAGCAGAGATGTCTATGAAGAATTTTGTATCTTCTCTATCACACATCTACCTTTGGTTTTACGTAAGAGAGTGTTTAAAATGACCTCTGCGTTAAATGCCTTCCCACCCCTCCCCTTTCTCCATGCCATCTTGCTTCATTTCCAAGGACAAGCGACGCTCCAGAAAGAAGCACCACACCGGCCCTGAGCCCCGCCCGCAGACCCACGGAGGAGGCAGATCTGAGTTTAAGAAGCCCCAGATGACGGGCATTTTCCCTAAGATGACACGGACAAGAATGAGGACAAGGGAGGGAGTGTGGGGGGAGGCAGGAGGGGCCTCTCACAGGAATGAGGGTCTTCCCATCAGTGCAGCTGCACTTCCCGAGAACCTTCTGGTCCCTGGAGCCGAGCGAAGGCCACAGGGCTATGTGTGCACATCTCCAGCCACAGGCATAGAGGCCAGGCCCTCAGGAAGGGGATCATGAGGACAGAGCTGGGTAATGAGGTGACTCAAGCTGGGGTGTGAGGGATGTTTGTGATCACCTCCAAAATAGGTAATTGTTCCCCTAATGACAAAAACAGGCAGACTCATTGCGGAAAACTTGGTGATCACGGAAAAGTGCAAAAGGCTACAAAACAAACTCTGTGACAGTTGCCAACTTCAAGTTTTCCCAAAGAAGAGGAACAAGCCATCTTGTAGGACAGAAGTGGAAGAAGTCACGCATCTTGGGCTCAATGTGATAACTCCTTGGGCACTTGGAGCCCCCCCGTGTGGGAAGGGACAGCCCTGGGAAGGACTGAGCGCCCCATCCCCAAGGAGAGGCCATACACACCCCCATGAGGGACAGAAGAGGTTCCAATAATTGGTAGAAGATGGCCTCAATCTTTAAGATCACCTTTGCTCGTGAGAAGGGAAGCCCACCCTATGCCACCCAGCATGCCCACCAGCCCTTGTGCCAACTCACCCACGGGCGTGTCCTCGCTGATGAGCAGGTACGTGTCAAAGAAGTGGTTGGTGAAGAAGGGCAGTCGGTTCACCTGGCCTGGAAGTCAGAGGACAAGAGTGTCAGTCAAGGACCTTATGCCATAGCTTCTGCAGGGAGACACAGAGTAGGGGCTGCAGAGGGCACTGAGCTTGCATCCAGTGCCATGGCCACCTTCCCAGGACCTCAGTGAGTCACTGTCCTGCTTCTGGGTAAATGGGGAATAATGCCAGTAGGGAGGTCATACGGCGAGAGAGGCCACCAGCCCCACATGGCTAATGAGTCCTGGGACATGATGAAGCATAAAATACACACAGGATTTCAAAGGCTTTATATGAAAACATGGGTGTAAAATATCTCATTAACCTTTTATATTGAACATGGGTTGAAATGAAAATATTGTGGATATATTGGGTTAAACTTATTATTAAAATGTATTTCTTGGGGCGCCTGGGTGGCTCAGTCAGTTGGGCATCCGACTTCGGCTCAGGTCATGATCTCACGGTCCGTGAGTTCGAGCCCAGCGTCGGGCTCTGTGCTGACAGCTCAGAGCCTGGCGCCTGCTTCGGATTCTGTGTCTCCTCTCTCTGCCCCTCCCCTGCTCATGCTCTGTCTCTCTCTCTCAAAAATAAATAAAAACATTAAAAAAAATTTTTTTTAATAAAATGTGTTTCTTTTCTAATGCGGCTTCTAGAAAATTCCAACTCACACATGTGGCTCACGTTGTACTCCCACCAGGCAGCCTGGCTGTAGATGACATGTGAGCACACCAAGGACCAGGGCTATCCTCCTCAATGGCTACCAGCCTGGTGCTCAGAGAAGAGCGAGGACTCAGGAGCCCCAGGAGGTATTTGTCGTGTGAAGGAACGTGAGCCGACCCCATAGGATGAATGATAACAATGCCATGTATAGAACCTTTCTCCATGCCAGCCACTACGTCCCCTCCACCAATCTTCATGGTACAGCAGGGGCTATCATATCCCCATCTTACTGCTGAGGAAAACGAGGCCTGTGGGGAATAAGCAGTAACTTGCCCAGGGTCACACAGCTAGTAAGTGGCACAGGCCTTAGGGGACCCCTGGGTGGTTGACCTTGTATCACTCTGTGATGGCCTTGGGACAAGGGCCAGGTTTGGAAGGAGTTGAGGAAGTAGTGGCACGGGCTGAGGAATTTAGTGATTCCAAAGAGCCCCCCAAACCACAAGCTCCCCATACAAGGCCTCCCCAAGGCTGGCTTTACCTATCCCCCGAACCTCCTCTTAACAGCCTTCAGTAGTGCAGTATAATAAAAAATATATTTGGAGGCGCCTGGGTGGCTCAACCAGTTAAGCATCTGACTTCAGCTCAGGTCATGATCTCATGGTTCGTGAGTTTGAGCCCCGTTTCAGTCTCTGTGCTGACAGCTCAGAGCCTGGAGCTTGCTTTGGATTCTGTGTCTCCCCCTCTCTCTCTGCTCTTCCCCTGCTCATGCTCTGTCTCTCTCCCTCTCTCTCTCAAAAATAAACATTAAAAAAATTTTTTTAATATATATATATTTGGTCTTTGCCCCAGTTCCTGACACAGAGCTCCAAAACTCCTTAGAATTTCCAGAGAGAGAGGAGTATCGTTTATAAGGAGCCCCTTTTGAGCACAGCTGAGTTTATGCTAGTGAGAGGACTTGGTTGGGGGGTGGGGAACCTCTAGGAAGCCCCAGGATGGGGCTGGTGGGCAGAAAGACCAACTCGTTAGTGGGGGGATCTTTTAGTCCCATCCAGACCTCTGGGGAGGGGAGGGAGCTGGAGATTGAAGAGATCTGATGAGTGCTCAGGAAGTGAACATATCCATGTGCTGGGAGGGTGGCGCACCTGGAGAGGACACGGAAGCTCCACTCTCACCCCATTCCATCTGGCTGCCCCGGAGCTGTACTCTTTATGTTAACCCAGGAAGTGGAAGTAAACTGCCTCCCTGAGTCTTGTGAGTCATTCTAGCTGATAAAACCTGAGGAAGGGGGTCATAGGAAGCCCTGATTTATGGCCGGTAGGTGAGATATATGGGTGGCCTAGGACTCGTGACTGGCCTGTGACATGGGGGCGGTCTTGTGCGCCCGAGCCCTTAAATGTGTATAATTTGACACTAACTCCAAATAGTGTCAGACTGAATTTCATTAAATATTTGGACACCCAGTTGGTGTCCAGAGAATTGGTTGTTGGTATGGAAAACACCCGAGAAGTAGGCAAGTAAGGGCTCTTCCCTTTCTGCCCCTGCCAACCAGGGGGTAGGTAGCTGGTCTGTCTCGCACAGGGCTGATGTCGTGCAGCCATAAGCAGCCCCTGCTGGGTCCTTCGGGGACGTCCTTCTTTTCCCCATTTCCACTGAGCTGGGGCTGTCTCAGGGCTGGTGCCAGGCTAGAGAACGGAGGCCAGCTCCCAGGAAGTGAGAAGGCTGGAGTCGAGGAGGAGCACTTCCCCCTCCCGCCTGAGATGCTCCTAGTGGGGAGTGGGCTCAAGTTTCTTCTTAGACATCCTTCAAGTTTCATCTTAGACATCCCTTCTTCCAGGAAGCCCTCCTTGATCACCATTACTACAAACGTGCACCCACACACACTCCTCCATCCTCTCATATCAGGAATCCAGAACCCCTCTCACACATAGCAGCCTCAGAAAGAGGCCAATGGTCAAGGGCCTTGCCTTTGTTTGGAACTTCCCTGTGCTTCTTTCCAGCCACATGATCCTCCCATGCCTCAGTTTACTCAGGTGTAAAATGGCAGTAACAAGACTTACTTCAGGGCAGCCCTAAGGATTAAGTGAGATTACATACATAAAGTGCTTAGCGCCATGCCCCAGCACACAGCAAGCACTGGATAAATGGTAACTACTATTAATATTGGTATTAATAATGGAGCCACCTGCTCAGCCAGAGAGGGATGCTTCTGACCAAGAAGAGCCTTGGGCTCCAGTATGGGAAGCGGGCTGAACCCAGGTGAAGGCTCCGGGGTGGGCTTGGGCTGCTGGGGGAGGGAAACCAGCCAGGAAAAAACACCGCGTGCAGCAGCATTGTTCATTTTAAATTTTCTTTTACAGGACCTGCCGATAATCACCTGCTGAGTGCTCTGCACTGGCAGCCGGCAGGGCCCCAGGGGCAGATGTCTCCTGCCACGTACCAAGCAGGGCCTGGGTCCTCAGAACAGTCCTGCTGCCCCCAGAGACCCCGTGGCCCTGGGCTGCCAGTGTGGTCCCTGGGCACCAGGAGGGGGCTGACGGGGCAGGGGTGGGGAAAGGGCACACGGACAGGTTATTCGTTCTCTTAAAAACCACTCTCAAGGCACAAAGGCTCTGTGTGAGACCTCCAGCCCAGCTGGTCCGTGAGTGGATGTACAAGGGTGGGGGACAAGGGGGAGTCCCTACTTCCCGTGCCCCACACACCCCTTCCCCGTGAGTCCAAATCCACTGTTGGCTCCGCCCCAGTGGCTTCCTCCCACCTCTGCCAGCCACGCCTACTGATTGTTCCCCACACAGTAGATGGAGGAGTCTGCCAGCTTTAAATATTTCAAACACAAAAATAAACTCAAAATGGATAAAGGACCTGAATGTGCGACAGGAAACCATCGAAACCCGAGAGGAGAAAGCCGGAAAAGACCTCTCTGACCTCAGCCGCAGCAATTTCTTACTCGACACATCTCCAAAGGCAAGGGAATTAAAAGCAAAAATGAACTATTGGGACCTCATCAAGATAAAAAGCTTCTGCACCGCGAAGGAGACAATCAACAAAACTAAAAGGCAACCGACGGAATGGGAAAAATATTTGCAAATGACATATCAGACAAAGGGCTAGCATCCAAAAATCTATAAAGAACTCACCAAACTCCACACCCGGAAAACAACCCAGTGAAGAAATGGGCAGAAGACATGAATAGACACTTTTCCAAAGAAGACATCCAGATGGCCAACCAACACATGAACAAATGCTCAATGTCACTCCTCATCAGGGAAATACAAATCAAAACCACACTGAGACAGCACCTCACGTCAGTCAGAGTGGCTAAAGTGAACAAATCAGGAGACTATAGATGCTGGCGAGGATGTGGAGAAATGGGAACCCTCTTGTACTGTTGGTAGGAATGCAGACTGATACAGCTGCTCTGGAAAACAGTGTGGAGGTTCCTCAAAAAATTAAAAATAGGTCTACCCTATGACCCAGCAGTAGCACTGCTAGGAATTTACCCAAGCGATACCGGAGTGCCGATGCACAGGGGCACTTGTACCCCAATGTTTGTAGCAGCACTCTCAACAATAGCCAAACTATGGAAAGAGCCTAAATGTCCATCAACTGATGAATGGATAAAGAAATGGTGGTTTATATACACAATGGAATACTACGTGGCAATAAGAAAGAATGAAATATGGCCTTTTGTGGCAACATGGATGGAACTGGCGAGTGTTATGCTAAGTGAAATAAGTTATACAGAGAAAGACGGATATCATATGTTTTCACTCCTCTGTGGATCCTGAGAAACTTAACAGAAGACCATGGGGGAGGGGAAGGAAAAACAAAGTTAGAGAGGGAGGGAGCCAAACCATAAGAGACTCTTAAAGACTGAGAACAAACTGAGGGTTGATGGGGGGTGGGAGGGAGTGGAGGGTGGGTGATGGGTATTGACGAGGGCAGCTGTTGTATGGTGTTGTATGGAAACCAATTTGACAATAAATTTCATGATAAAAAAAAAAAACAACACCGCACAGCATCTAGCTTCTTACCACTGCAGGCCTGAGGGGAGAAGGGAGTGGGGAGGCTCACAGAAAACACGCCATGCGAGCTGCTGGCCTCCACCTCCTGCCCCCCAGCAAGCCCACAGATGAAGAACACGTTGAGGCCAGAGGGAAGAAGGGGGAACAAGCTTCGGCAGAGAGAAGATGACAGGCTGACAAGAGGGTCTGACATCTGTGAGCCTGACCCATCTCTGACTACCCAGGATGGGAGGAGAGAGATCCACTGGGGCTGTGGGTCAGATGAAAACAAAGTGGGGAGAAGTGATGCAGGAGGGTCTGCGGGAATGAGAGGAGGGTGAGGGGTCAGGGGCAGGTGTCGGAAGGGCAGGGTGGAAGACGGTGTCCTTCAGTCCCTAAGGTCAGCCATGGCCTCACCATGCCAGAGGAACAACACTGGCCACTTCAGACAGGCACCAGGAAGGGAGGACCATACCCGGCAATGAGAGAAAGGGACCCTCATATACGTGCAAAACAGACTAGTCCCCAGATGGGCTGGTTTTGCCACAGAGGTGCTGTGTGGCCCCAGGCAACTTGCTTAACTTTTCTGTTTTCTGTGCCCCATTTTCCTTCACCCAGAGAAAGATACAGCTCATAATAAAAGAGCTAACGCTTTATTTTAGCACCTAATACGTGCCAGGCGCTATTCTAAGTGCTTGACATGTGCATTAACTCGTCTGATCATTCTGACAACTGAAGGAGGAGAGTCCTATTGTCCTTTGACTTTAGAGATAAGAAAGCTGAAGGACAGAGAGACTAAGACACTTGCCCAAGGGAAGCGGTTGGAGAAGTGGGGCGGGAACCCAGGAGTCCTGGCTCTGTGCTACTCCCTTGTGCCCACTTGAGATGCACAAACCGTCTTCCACCCAGAGAGCTCAAGAGGAAACTATCCTCTGCTGAGGATACAGCCGAGCTCTTAGCACCTGTTTTATTTTTACAGACAGTGCAAGCCCGGGAGGGGCAGGCAGCAAGGGGGAGAGAGAGAATCCCAAGCAGGCTCCGCACTGTCAGCACAGAGCCCAACGCAGGGCTCAAACTCAGAAATGATGAGATCATGACCTGAACTGAAATCAAGAGTCAGACCCTTAACCGACTGAGCCACCAGGCGCCCCGATGTATTTCTTCTTAACAGCGGGGGAAGGGCATGAGTGTCCAAGGTCATAGAGCCGGCTGAGGAGAGTGTCCTGACTCCCCCACCATCCAGCAAAGCCAGAGGGTCAGAGCTGATCTCATGTGCCCCCACTGAGGTCTTCTGCAATGGCCGTGGGAGCAGTATCCTGACCCTGACTGAGGCTCAGCCACGCCCTGCTTGGCATGACCTCGGGCCAGTAACATCTCCAGGTGTCAGTGTCTCTGCAAAGGAGGTCAAGACTCGAGAGAGGGTCTGAGAGCGCCTCCAGCTCTCCCCTGAGAGTCCGTGAAACTGCGCCGTAATCCCGGGCTGCCTGGATGGAAGTGAGCTCCCCATCACAGAGGCATTCCAGCAGAGATCCTTCCAAACACAGTGGCCAGGAGAGGGGAGCTTCAAGGGACTCTCGGGCAGCCAGGGGGAGGCTGGCTTCCTCCAGCGACTCCCTAGCTCCCTGGAGTGACAGAAGGAGCTGGCCTCACTCAGGAATATGTTTGCCCGTGTCACCAGGCAGGCCGGGCCCACAGCTCTTCCCCGGGGAAACGCTGGCCCCAGGGGACACCATGCCAGCCGTGCCTGCAGTCCTAACCTTCCTTCAGCGCAGTCCAGAGCTGTTTTGCTCCTTGCCACCAGCTGTCCAGGAGCCAAGGGACAGGCAAATGCCCAGGTCTTTCCCGGCCTCCTCCGAGGCCACCAGAGCTGACGCTGATCTGGCCGCTGGGGAAGGAGGGCCGGTCCTCCCTGCCAGGGGAAAGGGCACCTCACCACCACGATTCGCTCAAGCTGTTCCTTCCTCCCGGGATTCCCTTCCTCCTGTTCCCCTACGCTAAAACTACTTCTCAGTCTTCAAAGCCCCGATTAAATGTTCCCTCTGGCTGAGTCCCTCCTGTCCCCACAGGCCCAATCAATCTTTTCTTCTGATGGGCTTCTCCAGAGCCATGTCCGTCTTCTTACCACTATATTCACCTGCCTTCTAGGTAGTAAATCCTAGCTGTGGCTTCCTCCCCCACCAGGCTCGGGGCTCCCTGAGCACGAGTCACTGCCCCATACCCCAGAACTGGGCACAGTAGACACAGCCTCACACAGTAGGTACTCAAAAGACAGCTCTGAAACCGAAGAGCACTGCAGCCACTCCCTGCATCCCAGAAGGGGTTCACGGTCACAGATGCCTCCTTCCCCTGGAGCTCACCTGTTTCTCAAGGCTCCCCCCCTTCCCTCCCGGGGAGGCTGGTATTTTCAGTCCTGTGAGTGCTGTGGAAGCGACCGAGGCCCAGAGAGGGAAGTGTGTGTGCAATCACACACACAGCAAGGCGAGGTCTGCGGGCCCAGAGCAGCCGTCCCCCCCCCCCCCCACCAAGCCCCCTCCCAGTGCACAAACCCCACGCTGGCAGTGGCAGGAAGGGCAGAGGATTGGACTTACCCAGGCATCCGGAGATCAGCACAAACAGCCAGGCCACGAGGCAGCCGGTGGCAACGTGGCACCTCATGTCTCCTGGGGACACAAGGAAGGAGAGGTGAGAAGCCTGCCCTCCGAGCCCCTCCTACACTTCCCCACCCCTGCAGCTCCAGGGAGAATTGGCCTGGGAAGAAGGGAGGGAATCAACTCACGTGGTGGGGAGCTGGGTGTGGGAAAGAAGAGAGGGTCTGCATCGCTTGGTTTCGTATCGTCCAGGGCTGGGTATAGCTCAGCGGCCTGGGGGTGGGGGCAGGGGCAACGGTGTGTCTGCCCTCATGGGGCTGGCTACACAGCCGAGCGAGCGAGAGAGTGAGCGAGGCTAAGCAGTAGGCACAGGAATGCGTGACCGAGGCATTCTGGGCCCCTTGTGGAGAGGGGCCGTTGCCTACATCCTCCAGGATGGCAGCCCCAGGAGTGATGGGGCTTGGGTAGCCTGGGGACAGGGATAGGAGATAGGTGCTGAGCGGGCAGTCAGGGGTCTAAGACCGGGCTTGGCAGGCCCAACACCCTGGATCCCCCCAGCCTAAGTGCCCAATGGGCATGTCTTTTCCCACTTTTCCTACCCACCCTACTATCTCATAATCTGGGATATGAAAGGTGGCGGCAGTCAGCAGTGCCCAGAGTGGCACAGAGAGGGGAGGTAACTGCACAGCGTTCCACAGCAAGTCTGTAGAACACTGAGGCCAAATTTCCAGGGGCTCAGAGCACAGCTCCAGCGAGATCTGGAGCCCAGCCCCCAGCGGCTCAGCGAGGCGAGATCCCACCTCGAAGGGTGTCGGGGAGGGTGACTGCACCTCGCACCATAGCAGTGGCCCTGTTGCAGCAGGGCCATGGTCCTCTGGTTCCTTCTCAGCCCCGCAGCGGTTCAGGGACAGGCCTCCCGGAGACCAGCAGAGGCACCAGGAGGGGCCCACGCTCCTCAGCTGGGGATGCCACGGCCCTCTCAAATGCTAGCCCTGTTCGTACAGGGACACAGCCCACACGCCTCCACTTCCCCGCAGGGCCTAGCCAAGGGCCTGCACATCATCCTGCAGTTCAACAGCTTGCTCAGAGACTCCCGGCTAGCGAGCACCAGGCTCAGCATCTGGACCTAAGTTGACCGGCCGCCTCCCTCGTGGATGAGAGGCCAGGAAAGCCACGGGGAGGTGAAGGGAACGGAAGGGAAGGGATCTCTGGAGAGACTTCCACATGTCTGCAAGATCCAGGGGCGAGAGATTCCAAAAGAGCCACAAGCTCAGATCCCTGAATTCCAGACCCGGAGTGGCCTTTGTCAGCCCAGGCCCCGAGTGGCCTGTGACACAACCCCACCGGGGTTCCTGCCACATACAACATGCAACGGCCTGTGACGCCCTTTGGTTTCCCTTCTAACATTTGTTTCCCTGATGTCCTGATTACTAGGCATGAAACGGTAATTTGCAGAATAAACAATCCTAAAATGTATTTAAATAATAAAAGACAGACCCCCCCCCCATTCATATATTCCTATATTTCCACCCCCTTGAGCTTTGGAATGTTAACAGCATCACAGGGATGCAAATTGATATGCTCCAGGGACCAGGCCAGGAACAGAAATGAGGGAGACACCGGGTGGGTGGGGATGATGGCCACTCAGAGGCCAGAGGCTCTGTCCAAGAGGGGCAGCCGCTGACGTGTTCCAGCCAAGAGGGATGTGGGCCCAGCGTGGCCAGGGCTTCTGATTTCTCTCAATGAAAAGCCGACAATTGGGCTTTTTCTATGAATTCAGTGTTTTAAGCGTTGGCAAATAATTCAACTTGTAGGAGCCAAACAGGACGTGTCTGATGGCCAGAGTGGGTGGGTTGGGCTGGGCACGCATCCTACCGGGCCCTTCCCTGCACCCAAGCAAATCCGTTCGCATTACACACACGTATGGAGCGGTGCGGCTGTGTTTATCTTTAGAATGATGGAGCTGCCTCTACACAAAAGAAACTTGCTCTTCTCACATCATGATATTTCACGGATGACCCTCCACGTCAACACTGCTACATCTGCGCCCTTCTTTTTAGGAGCTAAATCATAGTTCAGAGCACGGGTGTTTGCAAGAGAGACAAGCATCCCCTACTGTTGGGCATTTGGGTGTTCCCAGGTTCCCACCACCACGGGTAAGGCCACGATGGGCCTCCCTCTGAAAATAATCGTGTCGGGACCTTGGTTGCTCTTGAACTTGGCTCTCCAGCTGCGGCATTACTGGGTAGATTAGATACAACCCCGGCCATGTATGTAAACCTTTATTAGACATCGCCATATTACCTTCTGGAAAGGTTGTGGCAATTCCCGCTCCCTCCGGCAGCATATGAGAGGGCCTCTGTGCCCACCTGGAAGTGATCCCTCTTTTAAATGGCTGCCAATCGGATGCATGAAAAATGGTATGGCATTGTTGCTTTAATTTGCATTTCCCTAACTACTAGCGAGGTTGAGCAGGATGCCTTTTTCTAAACGTTCAAACCACTTTCCATCTGTTATCCTGCATTGCCGTAGCATATCCTACAAAGAAGCTAGCCAGAGTTGCTGGCATTATCCCTGATTTACAAGTGGAGAAACCAAGGCACAGAGCAATTAAGTGACAATCTGACATCTCCTAGTGAGTGAGTGTTTTTTTCAAAAAAATCTCCAGCCCTCTGCCTTCCCAAACCAGATGTTATAAGAATTAAACAACATCTGCCCAGAACATCATCCACAAATAGCTGGGGAGTGTAGCCATTCTGCAAGGTGTTGCACGAAGTTTGCAGCGGAAGGAAGGAAGGAAGAAGGAAGGAAGGAAGAAAATAAACACTTACGAGGGCAACCCCCACAGACCAGGGATTTTCAGAGGTGTTGTTTTATTCAGTCCTCTGAAGTGTCCCCATAACATATTGTCCCCATTTTTCAGATGAGAAAATCAAGGCCCAGAGAGGTCACTCCAGGACTGGAACTGATTCCATCACGCCACGCTGCTGCCCGCCATTCCCCACACACCGCCCGCCCCATTTCCTAACAGATAAAAGGGAAGGCACGGCCCCTCCCTCGGGAGTACAATACACAATAGACACAGGATGAACGTCTGCAAAGAAGTGCACACTTGTGCACAACACACCCACACGTGCAAAACGCATCATTTCCACGACGCTGGCTCGGGCTCCAACACTGCCAGGCACACTGTCCCCAGCCTGTCTCTTTAAACATCTGCTTCCCCTCCGGAGGCAGTCACATTGCCTTGGCGCCTCTCTTCTGTGGGTTACGGGCAGCCAAACACAGCCCTGATTCTGCAGGATCGGGGGCGGGGGGCAGCTCTGAAACCGTTAGAAGCAGGGGTGATGTCTGCTCCACGCTGACTCTGTCCTCAGCTTGGGGGCAAGGGAGCCGAGACCGTAGGTCGCGGGGACCCCGGCTCCAAAGGGTGAAGAGGAGTAGCTAGGCAAAAGTGGGTCCATCCTGCTACTGGGTTCTCCCTGAAATCCCAGTTCTTGCCTTTCCTCTGGCCTCTCTGGCTACAGGAAGGCAAGCAAGGCCCAGAGAGAGAGGCTAACGGCAGTGGGAAGAGGCCCCTGCGTTCCAACCTCCAGCCCAGGTGTCGCAATGGATGCTGCATTGCCTGCAGGCATTCCCTTGACACTGGGGCCACAGCAAGTGGCCTGTGTCCCCCGGGAGAGCCTGACCTCGCCCTGCCCTGTGCAACAGCTGTTCCCCAACCTCCCAGCCCTCCCACCTCCCACCCGGCAGAGCTGCGTGACCTCCTCCACCTCAGGATGGGGCCTGGGCTCCTACCAACACTCACCTGCCCCCACTGGACCAGGAAACACAGACACACAGCCTTCCGTGCGGGGGTTCTGCTCTGGGCCTGGGATAAGTACCAGAGACGTGCCCCAGGGGTAGGAGCAGGGTCAGGGCTGGCTGCCCCCAAATCTCTCAGGGACCTGGCTTAGAGCCCATTCTTGCAGGAAGACTTCCAGAAATCCCTCAAACATACCCACTGCCAAGAAGACACAGAACCAGGCCTCCGAGTCGTCGGGCTGTCAGTTCTCAACAGCCTCTTTCATGCTAAGCCCAGTGCCAGGCCCTGGGGGAGGATGGCTACGAACATGTGCCAGGTGTCAAATAAATGATAGAGACCATTGCTGCCCAAGGCCATGGAAAGAGAAGTCCTGAACCTTCCAGAGGAGGTGAGATGTGGGCTGCACAGTGTTAACGTTTGCCGAGTGCACGTTACATGCCAGTCACTGCGGCAGGCGACGTGCTGTCCGTGCTGGGGCTCGGAGAGTTTGAGTGACCTGCCCGAGGTCACACAGCTGATAAGTGGCCAGGTTGGGATTCGAACCCCATTCCGATGGCCGTCAAAAGTTGGTCGCCCAGCCTCAGCCCCAACCCTTACAACTGCTTCACAGCCACAGGATACAGGAGCCAGCAGCAAGGCTGAGTGTGTGTGCCAGGAAGAAGGGGGACAGCTAGGGCCGGGAAGTGGGTTCCTATTTAGCCTACCTTTCTGGCGTATTGGCATCTCACAGGCCTTGGCCCGAGAACCGCTACCAATAAGACAACGTCCGTACCATCAGAGGTGACCAAGCCCCCCGCCTCCTCATCCCACATGGCCCTCTCCAGCACCATCCCCAAGAGGTTACCACCTCTGTCCCTGGAGGGAGCAGACTACAAAGACAGCCGTACTCGAGGCAGCAACGCGACCCACACTGGCCTGTGCCTTCTCCTGTGATCAACCTGTAAAAACCTGCTGCTCACGCGGGCCTGGGCTGAGGGCCACAGGGGATATTCTGGCAGGTGGCACGGTTACAGCATCTAGGGAGTCACCCCACCTGGGAATCACCTCCCCAATCAAAGCCTCCATTTACACCCCCGAGGGCTGGGGAGCTGCAAGGAGAGGCTTCTAAGCCGGGTCTGGCCACACCGCATGCGTCTGCCCTGACATTACTTGCCATGTGCCAGGCACTGTGTTAGACACAAGCACACAGAAGGAAACAAGCTGAGGACCTTTCCGTGGTGGGGGCTGACACTTCCAGGAGAGACCAACACAGACGGCGTAGGTGGGCAAGTTCTACGGCGTGCTTGGGAATAAGTACTAAGGAGAGAGGCAAGGAACGGGGTGAGGGTAGTCTGCCTATCACTGAAGGTGCTATATGAACAAACAGTGAGGAAGCGGGAGAGTGAGCCATGTGGTTAGTAGGGAAAAACATCTTCCAGGCAGAGGCGACAGCCTGTGCAAAGGCCCTGAGGCAAGAGCGTGCTAATGCACATGGAGAGGAGGCCAGCAGGGCTGTAACTGGGTACACGGTGGGGGAGAGCGGCAGGAGACGAGGCCACAGACACAATGGGCCCATCATTGATGGGAGTCAAGTGGGAGTCATGGTCCTAAGCCACCCGAGAGTGCCGTGCAAGAGTCAAGTTTTACTGGAGCACTTGGCTGCACTACTGGGGACTGACTGCAGGGGCAATGGCAGAAGCAGGCAGACCGGTGTGGCGGCCAGACATCTGAGGGCTCTGGCCAGAGACTGGGGTGGAGGGTGTGGGGTCTGGCATATGTCGAGGTAGAGCTGAGAGGGTCTCCTACTGGAGAAGACGAGGCCGTGTGAGAAAGGACCGAGCCTGAGCGTTTGGCCCAGGCGCCCGGAAGGATGAAGTTGATGCTACCCAGCTGGGAGGAGGCGGCAGGGGGAACGAGCTGAGAGCTGAGCGCAGAAGTTCAGTTTGGGGCACGGTGAGCTTGGAAAGGCTGTTGAGAACCCAGCAGCATTGTGGGACAGGCAGGAGGACACCCCCACCTAGACGTCAGGCCTGAGGTGGGGCCAGAGATGCAGACGTAGACGTGGGGGTCATCGGCGTGTACTTGGAGCCACCAGAGAGACGAGATCACCAAGATCCCAACACCCTCGACCCGAGGCAACTTGGCTGAGAATATCCATCAATGTTTAAAACCTATAAAGAGCCACTCTCACGCGTGGCCTAGCGATTCCACTTCCAGAACTTTAGCTGACGAAATGATTATGGCGGCGCATGAACGCTAAGCCCCAGCGATGTTCGCGGCAGCCCAGGGGAGCAGCCCAGACACCCAGCGGGAACTGGTTCAACTGTGTGATGTCCACAAGAAGCAGAGGACCACATACGGATGGGTATGTGTGTGTCTGTGGGCAGGGCAGCGCGTGCACGGACAGGACTATTATGTGAAACGGTTTCATCTGAGAGGTGCAGTTACAGCTGATTCCGCATTCTTCTACACACTCACCGCATTTTCTAAATCTATTAGAACACCCAACGTTTTTACAACCAGAGACGTAGCTAATGTCCATCCTACCAAAACATCGGCAGCAGCATGTGAACAGATACACAACTCTGATTAGCAAGTTCTTTCCTAGGGGCGCCGGGCTGGCTCAGTCGGTTGAGCGTCCGACTTCCGCTCAGGTCGTGATCTCACAGTTCGTGAGCTGGAGCTCGATGCGGGGCTCTGTGCGGACGGCTCGGAGCCTGGAGCCTGCTTCGGATTCTGTGTCTCTGTCTGTCTGTCTCTCTCTCTCTGCTCCTCCCCTGCTCATGCTCGCGCTCTGTTTCTCTCAAAAATAAACATTAAGAAAGAAAAAGAAAGAAAAAAGAAAGAGAGGAAGAAAGGAAGAAAGAAAGAAAGAAAGAAAGGAAGGAAGGAAGGAAGGAAGGAAGGAAGAAAGAAAGAAAGAAAGAAAGACCGATCTTTCCTAGAGGCGCCTGGGTAGTTCAGTTCGTTGAGCGTCCAACTCTTGATTTTGACTCAGGTCACGATCCCAGGTTCATGGGATTGAGCCCCGCATCAGGCTCCATGCTCAGTGTGGAACCTGCTTAAGATTCCCTCTCTCTCTCTCTCTCTCTCTCTCTCTGCCCTTCTCTCCTGCTCATGCTCTCTCTCTAAAATAAAAAAATAAAAATAAATTTATATTTAAAAAAATAAAGTTTTGTCCTATGCTCTGCTGAGCCTCCCTGAAGTCCACAGTCCCAGATGTGACTACCAGAGGAGACCCTTAGCGCTGGGAGGGTCCTCAAAGGTCCTCTGGCTAATAACACCCCTCTGCCACTACTCAGGCCCTTCCGTGGACAAGGGGCTTTCTCCCTCCTGGACAGGGGGTGAGGCGGTCCCAGCTCAGAGACCCCTGCCTCCCAGCCCAGTCCTGTTACCTTCCCACACCGGGGCAGATTGGGGGGTTGTTCTGATTATGCCCACCCTCAGGAGGACTTCCCTGCGTTCCAGCCACAGGGACTCGTTAAGTACCAGAATGAGCTAAACCTGGCCTTAGAGACCATGCCCCAGGCTTAAGGTGGGGACTAACAACTGAAAAGAAAAACAAGTGCCCGAAGGTACTCCTACACTCACACACACACACACACACACACACACACACACAAGCTGGGCCCAGTGAACCCCTGAACGAAATGTGCCCTCAAGATGCCCCTGACCCAACCTTGGACGGCCCCTCCTTCCTGTCCCCATTGCTTCCCCCAGGCTGGAGGAAGCCAGGTTCATCATACAGCTCCTCCCGATCTGTAGGGGTGTCACCAAATGCCTCTGGACCAAACCCAAGACAGAGCCCATCACAGCCTGGTCTCCTGGACAGAGACCGGAAAGCATGTTCCTTGTGGCTGCAGGGACAAAGGACACACTCCCCTCTTCTGGGAAATTGGCGCATTCAGGGCTCAACCCCCAGGTCAGGGCCCTCAATGGTTACCATCTCCCACCTCTCCCTGCAGCTCAGTCAGGGGATGCAGGAACCGAGGGTGTGCTCAGGGTGGCGAGAGGCAGTGCCTTCCATCCAGCAAGCAACGGGACAGGAAGAAACGGAGCCGAGGGGGAGGGAAAGGGCAGGAGGGGACAACTGAGCAGCTTTTCAGTTTCTCAGGAGTGAAAGATTTTCACAGCAGGGTGCCACAATTTAGTTTGAACTGCTATGAATTCCCATAAAATCAGATGCACTCAGCTTTGAATAGAAATACAGAAATACACAGCAGAAATCAAATACAATTTGGGGATTATTCACCACCACTACACACGGAGGGGTTCGTACGTGCAAGGAGGTGCCCGCAGATGACACCATTAGGGCCACTAACAGACAAGCCACTGTCAGCCACTGATGGCCATGTTTCAAAGCCCACCCTGTCCAGGCCACTGGCAGGGGAGGCTGCTGTGACAGAAGGTCACTAAGCGGGACTTTTCCCGTAAGGAGGGAAAAGATCAGTGTGTTTGTGCCCTCCCCTGGATCCCTCCCCAAAGTTCCCACTGACTGATGCCCAGGGATGGTAGATGAGTCAGGCAGGACTGAGAATCCCAGGAGGGGCACCACAGTGGCCCAGCATCCTCCACGTGAAGCCTGGTATCTGAGTCTCCTTGACCTATACGTTTTTTTTTTAAAGTCACTCCGTAGGCAATATATTTTATTTTAGTCTGTTCTTTTTGGAAGTAATGCACAGACATGGTAAATAACTATACAAAAGGGTGTGTAGCAGGAAGTGAGTCTCCCTTCCATCATAGCCCCAGCAGGAAGTGAGTCTCCCTTCTAGCGTAGCCCCAGCAAGAAGTGAGTCTCCCTTCTAGCGTAGCCCCAGCAGGAAGTGAGTCTCCCTTCTACCCAAGCTCGCATGTTCCCAGAGAGGACGCTGGATGGAGGGTTCCTGAAGTGTCTATCGTATGTGCATACAAGGATATAACATACAGGTCTCTCCCTCTCTTAGAAAAATCTAAGCGGTATCCATGCTATCCTAGTCCGTTTTGCCGCATGATGATATATCCTGAAGACTGTTCTGTTTTAGAACATACAGAGCCTGCTCTTTTTAACAGTTGTAGTGGGGGTGGGGGGGGGACCATAACTTATCTCTCCTGATGGACATCGAGGTTGTTTTTAACTTTGCAATTTGACAAATGAAGCCACAATGAATAGCCTTGTTCCTATATTTACACGCACCATATGAAGAAGGAAACTTTCATAGTTTTATAGCTGTTGACAAACTACTCTCAAAGAGGATGCACCAAGTTGCATTCCCCCCAACTCTTACAGAAGGGCCTGTGTCCCCATACCTTTCCCAGAGCTGCGTGGTCACTATTTTTTCAAGTTCCCGAAAAGGTAGCTAAGGATCCTGATCCTCAGATCCCCCGCCCCATTGGGGCATGGAGCTAGAATGGAGTTGACCAAGGTTGGCTTTCTCCTGCCCCCTGGCTCACCAGTAGGGTGAAAACCAACAGACCTTGGCCCAGCTCTGTGACCTTGCTGCAATGTACACCCTCTCCCTCACTGGGGTCACTGCCAGTCACCACACCCTGTCCTTGGCCAGGCTGTTCTCTCCATCCGAAGAGCCACCAGGTTCCATCTTGCACCTCCAGTTCTGCCTTCAAGGCACAGCTCTGTCACTTCTTCCACAAAGTCATCCTGGATCCCTGCTAGAAGCTGGACTCTCAGCTCCCCTGGCTTTTGGGTTTGCCTTTCTGGAGGCAGCTCTTCCAGCTGTGGGGGCTAGACTTGTACATGCCCTCCTTCTCCCAGAAGACCTCAGCTCCTTGCAAGTAGAGTCCAGTTTATCCCATACAGCCTTTGCCCACTTAACATCACCTCCTGGGTAGGTCGCTAACACTTAACATATCCTACAGTGACCCAATTTCTTCTCCAAATAGGTTCCCATGCTCCCCTTTCTCACCTCAGTAAGCTTACCTCCACTGATACTCTTTTTCTTTTTCATTCAGTTAACAAACACATTTTATATAGCCAGTAAGTGGCAGTTTCCTCCTTACCTTCATGATCATCATATTTTGGGTGCACTTGCCCTCTCTAAGCCTCATCCCTGCCAAGTTCATTCCTAACCCTTGGCCATCACTGTGGTTGATCAAATGATCAGTCCCAAGCCTTCACTCTGCATAGGATTACACATCTGCACCCATCTTGGGGTCTCATGGTAGGCAGTGTGCTGTCCCACCTTTTAAGCTGGGCTTGGCCGTATGACTCGTCTGGACCAATGGATGTTTTGGCCCACCTCCATACTAGTGGAAGCACATGACCCATACACAGAGGAGCGTGCCTCTTGAACTCCTGCCTGTCAACCTGAGATGAGCACACCCCAGGCAGAGTGAGCAGACTGAAACCACACACGGCCCAGAATCATGTTAATGATTTGCTGACCCTCCAGTTGACCCACAGACATAAGTAAGCATAAATAATTGTTGTAGTGGTTTGGTAGGGACTACAATACCAATACTACGAAATATATATAACCATGTAAGAGAACAGAGGGAAAGCTTCATGATTAGATTTGGCAATGATTTCAAGGAGATAACACCAAAAGCACAGGCAATAAAGTTAAATAAACTGGACTTCATTCAAATGAAAAACTTCCGTGCATCAAAGGCCACTATCAATGCATAGAAAATATCTGTACCTAACACGTAGAAAATATCTGTAAATCACCTATCCGATAAGGGATTAATATCTATCATATATAAAGAACTCCTAAAACTCAACAGCACAATAAAAAATCTAAGTCAAAAATAAGCAAAAAATTTATATCTACATTTCTCCCAAGAAAATATACAAATGGCCAAGGGACACATGAAACAATGCTCAACATCATTAGTTATTGGAGAAATGCAAATAAAAATCACAATGAAAGACCACTTCTCACTCATTAGGGTAGCTATTAAAAAAAAAAGAAAACATAAAATAAGTGTTGGAAAGAATGTAGAAAAATGGGAACCCTTGTGTATTGCTCAGGGGGAATATAAAACAGTGTAGCCATTGTAGAAAACAGTATGGTGGTTCCTCAAGAAATTAAGCATAGAATTACCATACGAGCCAGAGATTCCACTTCTGGCATATATGAAAAAGAATTGGAAATAAGGACCTGAGCAAATATTTGTACACCCATGTTCATAGCAGCATTATTCACAATAGCCAAAGGTGGAAAGAACCCAAATGTCCATCAGTAGACGAATGGATACCCCCAAGTGTGGTATACACATACAATGGAATATTGTTTAGTCTTAAAAAGGAACGACATTTTGACACATACTATGACATGGATAAACCTTGAAGACATTATGCCAAGAGACGTAAGCCCCATCGCAAAAGGACAACGAGCGTATGGTTCCATTTATATGAAGTACCTAGAGTCGTCAGACTCATAGAGACAGAAAGTTCAATGGTGGTTACAAGAGGCTGGGGGTAGGGGTGGCAAAAGGAGGGGTTATTGTTCGACAGGTGCAGAGTTTCAGTCTGGGGTGATTGAAAGTTCTGGAGATGGATGGTGGTGAAGGTTGCATACCAGTGTGAATGTACTTAATGCCACTGAACTATATACTTAGAAATGGTTAAGGGGCACCTGGGTGGCTCAGCCGGTTAAGCCTCCAACTTCAGCTCAGGTCACGATCTCATGGTTTGTGAGTTCGAGCCCCGCATCAGGCTCTCTGCTGTCAGCACGGAGCCTGCTTCAGATCCTCTGTCCCCCTCTCTCTCTGCCCCTACTCCACTTGCCCTCTCTCTTTCTCTCAAAAATAAACATTTTAAAACAATGGTTAAAATGGTATATTTTGTTATACGTATTTTGCTGCAATAAAAAATGCTAAAAATGACTCAAATGGCAAAATTTACATTTTGTAAATCCTGCCATAATAAAATATGATATGTATACATAAAATAAATAAAAGGTTATTTATTATCATATTTAATTATATTTATTTATTATAAATAAAAGGTTCCTCTCATGTTATTACTAAGAAAAAAAATTAGTAAGCCGTCAGTAGAGTCAGGCATACCGATCGTATCAGGGATTGGTCCAATCAGAATAGGCTTATGGGGGGTGGGGGGTGGGGCATCTGGCTGGCTCAGTAGGTAGAGCATCTGACTTGACCTCAGGGTCGTAACTTCAAGCACTGCATTGGGCGTGAAGCCTACTTTAAAAATATAAAGAATAAACTTATGGGGACCACCAGCTGCAAAGCAGCCCAGTCACCACATGTGAAGTTCCGCCACACACCACACTCTGACCCCTATTTTGTCATATGTCAGCTTAATTGTCCCCTGCTCAGGGAGGACTTCCCTAACCACTATGACAGTTGGTCACCCTTATTTTTTTCTCACTGTACCCTGCTCTTGCCTTTCATACCTCTCAACACATTTTGTAGTTGAAGAGTTATCCTCTGGTTGCTTGTCTGTTTCCCCGACACCATTAAAGTCATGGGTGGGTGGGGGACCCAGACATCTGGCCAGGTGAAGGCCAAGAAGAGAAGGTGTGGAGGAAGGTTCTGTCAAAGGGTGGGCTCCCTTTGACAATCTTCTCTCCACAAGCCTTGCTGTCTCCTCTGATGCAAGAAATCGGAACATAGAAACAGGAAGAGGCCCTAAAAGGTAAAACAGCGAATCCTTCTGCTTTTCAGTCAGACTATTCCACACGGCATTTTTTTTTTTTTTTTTGATGAAAATCTCCTCTAGCATAAGTGGTACAACTTTGTGGGAGGCCATTTGGCACAAACAAACCACAGCCTTAAAAGCATTCATACCTTTTGACTTAGCAATTCGACTAACAGGAACTTTCCCTAAGGAGATCATCAGAATCAGGGCACAGGGCTCTGTTTTGAGGATGTTTACGGATCATTGTTTATAACAGTGAAAACGAACAGCTCATAGTCAACGACAGTCGGGCCTCTCAACCAACCACACCGGGGCCAGCCCTGCCCACCGTGTACCCACAGCAGTGGCACCGAGTCATTGCCACAGCCAAGCCAAGGGTTGGGCCTGCCCAGTCAAGGCCCAGTCACACCATGCAGTCCACACAGAGGACACCCCTGGAGCACCCGATTGTGGAAACCGGGGGAGACTGTGCTGCTGGGTCTCACAAGACTTCTTCTGCATAAGGCCACTACTTTCATGATGAGGATATGTAGCTGACCCACCTAACACATAGAAACAAACACAGAGAGTCAGACAAAATAAGGAGATGGAGAAATATGTTCTGAATGAAAGAGCAAGAGAAAACCTCAGAAAAAGAAATAAACAAAATGTAGATAAGCAATCTACCTGATAACGTGTGCAAAGTAATGATCATAAAGATGCCCACTGCACTCGAGAGAAGAGTGGAAAAACTCAGTGAGAACTTCAAAGGGATAGAGAATACATAAAAGAACCAATCAGACCTGAAGTATATAGTAGCTGAAATGAATAATACATTAGAGGGAATCCACGGCAGATCAGAGGACTCAGAACAGATCAACAATCTGGAAGGTGGGTAGGGAAGAGCACCAAAGCTGAACAACAAAAAGAAAAAAAAATTTTTTTTAATGTTTATTTATTTTTGAGACAGAGAGAGAGACAGAGCATGAACGGGGGAGGGTCAGAGAGAGGGAGACACAGAATCTGAAGCAGGCTCCAGGCTCTGAGCTGTCAGCACAGAGCCCGACGCGGGGCTCGAACTCACAGACCATGAGATCATGACCTGAGCCGAAGTTGGACACTCAACCGACTGAGCCACCCAGGCGCCCGGAAAAAAAATTTTTTTAATAAGGACAGGTTAAGACACTCAGAGACATCAAGCATACTAACATTTGCATTACAGAGGAACCAAAAGAAGAAGAGAGACAAAGTGACAAAATTACTTGAAAAAAAAATAACTGAAAACTTGCCTAACCTGGGGACAGAAACAGACATCCAGGTCTGAGAAGACAGAAAATTCTAAATCACGTAGAACCAAGGAGGTCCACACCAAAACACATAATAATTAAGATGACGAGAATTAAAGATAAAGAGTAAACCGTAAAAGCAACAAGAGAAAAGCAAATAATTTTGTAGCCATAAGGCTATCAGCTGATTTTCTAGCAGAAACTCTGTGGGCCAGAAGGGAGGGGGCAGGATATATTCAAAGTGCTAGAAGGATAAAAAACCTACAACCAAGAATCCTCTACCTGACAAAGTTATCATTCAGAATTGTGGGAGAGAGAAAGAGTTTCCCAAACAAATAAAAGTTACAGGAGCTCACCAAAGTTACTAAATTGGCCTTACAAGAAATGTGATAGCAACTTCCTTAGGCAGAAAAGGCCACATCAACAAGATATTAGCCAACTGGATCCAACAATACATTAAAAAAATTATTCACCACGACCAAGCAGGATTTATACCTGGGATGCAGGGCTGGTTCAATATCCACAAAACAATTAATGTGATTCATCACATCAATAAAAGAAAGGACAAGAACCATATGATGCTCTCAATAGATGCAAAGAAAGCATCTGACAAAATACAGCATCCTTTCTTGATAAAAACCCTCAAGAAAGTAAGGATAGAAGGAGCATACCTCAAGATCATACAAGCCATATATGAACGACCCAATGCTAATATCATCCTCAATGGGGAAAAACTGAGAGCTTCCTCTCTAAGGTCAGGAACAAGACAGGGATGTCCACTCTCACCATTGTTATTCAACATAGTACTGGAAGTCTTAGCCTCTGTAATCAGACAACACAAAGAAATAAAAGGTATCCAAATCAGCCAGGAGGAGGTCAAACTTTCACTCTTCACAGATGACATGATACTCTATATGGAAAACCCAAAAGATTCCACCAAAAAACTGCTAGAATTGATTCATGAATTCAGCAAAGTTGCAGGATATAAAATCAATGCACAGAAATCGGTTGTATTCCCATACACCAACAATGAAGTGACAGAAAGAGAAATCAAGGAATAAATCCCATTTACAGTTGCACAAAAAACCATAAAATACCTAGGAATAAATCTAACCAAAGAGGTGAAAAATCTATACACTGAAAACTATAGAAAGCTTATGAAAGAAATTGAAGAAGACACAAAAAAATGGAAAAAGATTCCATGCTCCTGGATAGCAAGAACAAATATTGTTAAAATGTCGATACTACCCAAAGCTATCTACATATTCGATGCAATCCCTATCAAAGTAACACCAGCATTCTTCACAGAGCTAGAACAAATAATCCTAAAATTTATATGGACCAGAAAAGACCCTGAATAGCCAAAGCAATCTTGAAAAAGAAAACCAAACCAGGAGGCATTACCATCCCAGATTTCAAGCTATACTACAAAGGTGTGATCATCAACACAGTATGGTACTGGCACAAGAACAGACATTCAGATCAATGGAACAGAATAGAGAACCCAGAAATGGACCCACAAATGTATGCAACTAATCTTTGACAAAGCAGGAAAGAATATCCAATGGAATAAAGACAGTCTCTTCAGCAAGTGGTGCTGGGAAAACTGGACAGCGACACACAGAAGAATAAACCTGGACCACTTTCTTACATCATACACAAAAATAAACTCAAAATGGATGAAAGACCTAAATGTAAGACAGGAAGCCATCAAAATCCTCGAGGAGAAAGGCAAAAACCTCTTTGATCTTGGCCGCAGCAACTTCTTACTCAACATGTCTCCGGAGGCAAGGGAAACAAAAGCAAAAATGAACTACTGGGACCTCATCAAAATAAAAAGCTTCTGCACAGCAAAGGAAACAATCAACAAAACTAAAAGGCAACCAACAGAATGGAAGAAGATATTTGCAAATGACATATCAGATAAAGGGTTAGTACCAAAAATCTATAAAGAACTTATCAAACTCAACACCCAAAAAACAAATAATCCAGTGAAGAAATGGGCAAAAGACATGAATAGACATTTCTCCAAGGAAGACATCCAAATGGCCAACTGACACATGAAAAAATGCTCAACAGCACTCATCATCGGGGAAATACAAATCAAAACCACAATGAGATACCACCTTACACCTGTCAGAATGGCTAACATGAACAACTCAGGCAACAACAGATGCTGGTGAGGATGCAGAGAAAGAGGATCTCTTTTGCATTATTGGTGGCAATGCAAGCTGATGCAGCCACTCTGGAAAACAGTATGGAGGTTCTTCAAAAAACTAAAAATAGAACTACCTTATGACCCAGCAATTGCACTATTAGGCATTTATCCAAGGGATACAGGTGTGTTGTTTCGAAGGGACACATGCACCCCCATGTTTATAGCAGCACTATCAACAATAGCCAAAGTATGGAAAGAGCCCAAATGTCCATTGATGGATGAACGGATAAAAAGATGTGGTATATCTATACAATGGAGTATTACTCAGCAATCAAAAAGAATGGAACCTTTCCATTTGCAAGTACATGGATGGAACTGGAGGGTATTATGCTAAGTGAAATTAGTCAGAGAAAGACAAAAATCATATGACTTCACTCATAGGAGGCCTTTAAGAGACAAAACAGATGAACACAAGGGAAGGGAAACAAAAATAATCTAAAAACAGGGAGGGGGACAAAACAGAAGAGACTCATAAATATGGAGAACAAACTGAGGGTTACTGGAGGGGTTGTGGGAGGGGGGATAGGCTAAATGGGTAAGGGGCATTAAGGAATCTACTCCTGAAATCATTGTTGCACTATACGCTAACTAATTTGGATGTAAATTTTAAAAAATAAAAAAAAAAAATGAAAAAAATGAAAAAAAAAAGAAAAGGCCACAACTAAAAGTAGGAAGATTATGAAAAGAAAAAATTCTGCAGATCAAAGCAAAAGCAAATATATGCTAACAGTATGTGTATCAATCACTCATAAAGGTAGTACGGAGGTTAAAAGATAGTAAAATCAACTACATCTACAATAATAAAGGGATACACAAAATAAAAAGATTTAAAAAATGATATCTTATCCATAAAATGTGGAGGATGACAGTAAAAAATGTAGTGCTTTTAGAATGTGTTAAAAAGGGAGAAAGTGACAACAATACGGTAATAGTAGGGGATTTAACGTCCCACTTACACCAATGGACAGATCATCCAGACAGAAAGTCAACAAGGAAACAATAGCCTTAACTGACACATTAGATCAGAGGGACTTAATAGATGTATGTAGAACATTCCATCCCCAAACAGTAGAATACATATTCAAGTGCATGTGGAACATACTCCAAGATATATCATGTTAGGGGCACCTGGGTGGCTAAGTCAGTTAAGCATCTGATTCTTGATTTTGCCTCAGGTCATGATCTCACAGCCCCATGTTAGGCTCTGTACTGACAGCATGGAGCCTGCTTGGGATTCCCTCTCTCCTTCTCTGCCCCTCCCCCTCTCTCTCTCTCTCTCTCTCTCTCTCTCTCAAAATAAACACACAAACATTTAAAAAAATAAAAATTAAGTAATTTAAAAAAGATATATCATGTTAAGCCACAAAACAAGACTCAATAAATTTGATAAGACTGACATCATATAAGGGTACCTGGGTGGCTCATTGGTTAAGCATCCAACTTCAGCTCAGGTCATGATCTCGCAGTTCATGCTGACAGCTCAGAGTCTGGAGCCTGCTTCAGATTGTATGTGTGTCCCTTTCTCTCTCTGCCCCTCCCCCACTCATGCTCTGTTTCTCTCTCTCAAAAATAAATAAAAATATCAAAACATTTTTAAAAAATACTGACATCATATAAAGCATCTTTTATGACCACAATGCTATGAAAATAGAAAGCAATTACAAAAAAAGAAGAAGGAATAAAACACAAACCTATAGAGGCTAAACAACATGCTACTAAAAACCAACGGGTCAATAAAGAAATCAATGAGGAGTTCAAAAAATACCTTGACACAAATGAAAGTGGAACCACAATGTCCCCAAATCTATGAGATGCAGCTAAAGCAGTTCAAAGAGGGACATTTATAGCAATACAGGTCTACTTCAAGACACAAGAAAAATCTCAACTACATAATCTCAGCTTACAGGTAAAGGAACTAGAAAAAGGAGACCAAACAAAGTCCAAAGTTAGTAGAAGGGGAAAAATATAATAAATTCAGAGTGGAAATAAAATAACAAAATAAAAAATAAAATAGAGACTATGAAACAATAGACAAGACCAATGAAGCTAAGAGCTGGCTCTTTGAAAAGATAAACAAAATTGATAAAACTTTTCCAGAATCATCAAGAAAAAACAGTGGACTCAAATAAATAAAATCAGAAATAAAAGAGAAGTTAACCAACACCATAGGAATGCAAAAGGAGTATAATATTATAAGAAAAATTATATGCCAACAAATTAGACAACTTAGAAGAAATGGATAAATTCCTGGAAACATACAATCTTCCATGACTTAGTAAGGGAGAAATTAAAAATCTGAATAGACTAATTTCTAGTAATGAAGTTGAGTCAGTAATTCAAAAACTCTCAACAAACAAATGTCTAGGACCAGATGGCTTCACAGGTGAACTTACCAAACACTTAAAGAAGAGCTCACACCTGTCCTTCTCAAACTATTTCAAAAAACTGAAGTGGAAGGAACACTTCCAAATTCATTCTACAAGGCCAACATTACCCAGATAGCAAACTAGAAAAACGTACTACAAAAAAAAGAAAATTACAGACCAATATCCCTGATGAACATTACATACATGCAAAAATGCTCAACAAAATATCAGCAAAGCAAATTCAACAATACTTTAAAGGATCATTCACCATGATCAAGTGGGACTTATTCCAGGGAAGCAAGGATGGTTCAATATCTGCAAATCAATGTGATACAGAACATTAACAAAATGAAGGATAAAAGTCATATGATCATCTCAATAGATTCAGAAAAAGCATCTGATAAAACTCAACAGCCATTCGTGATCAACACCCACAACACAGTGGGTATAGAGGGAACATACCTCAACATAATAAAAGCCGTATACAACAAGCCCACAACTAACATCATACTCAATGGTAAAAAGCTGAAAGCTGTTCCTCTAAGATCAGGTACAATACAAGGATGTCCAATCTGTCCAATTTTATTCAACACAATACTGGAAGTTCTAACAGAGCATCAAAGAAGAAAGAACAAAAAGGCATCCAAGTTGGTAAGGAAGAAGTAAAACTGTCACTATTTACAGATGGACATGATACCATATAGAGAAAACCCTAAAGACTCCACCAAAAAACCTATTAGAACTAATAAATGAATTTTGGAAAGTTGTGGGATACAGGATCAATATACAGAAATCTGTTGCATTTCTATACACTAGTAGAAAGAGAAATTAAGGAAACAATCCCATTTACAATTGCATCAAAAACAATAAAATACCTGGGAATAATTTTAACCAAAGAGGTGAAAAACACTGATGAGAGAAATTAAAGACGACACAAATAAATGGAAATATATGCAACACTCATCAGAAGAACCAAAGGTATACAGATAGACATACAGATCAATGGAATAGAATTGAGAGTTCAGAAATCAAACCATGTGTCTATGTTCCACTGATTTTCGACAAGGATGCCAAGAACATTCAACTGGGGAAAATCAGCCTTTTTTAACCAACAGTACTGGAACTGGATAGCTGCAAGTAAAGGAATAAAGCTGGACCTTACCTCGCTCCATATAAAAAAATTAACTCGAAATGGATCAAAGACCTAAATGAAAGAGCCAAGACTAAAATCTCTTAGAAGAAAAGTCAGTGTAAACTCATGACCTTGGATTCATCGATGGTTTCTTAGGACATCAAAAACACAAGCAATAGAAAAAAAATAGTTTCAACTGGACTTCATCAAAATTAATTTTTTTTTTTTTTTTTGCTGCAAAGAACACGATCAAAGAAGTGAAAAGACAACCCCCACAGAATGGAAGAAAATGTTTGCAAATCACACATCTAATAAGGGACCTATCTAGACTATGAAAGGAACTTTTACAACTCAATAGTAAAAAGACAATTAAAAGATGAGCAAAGGATCTGAACAGACGGTTCTTTAAGGAAGATGTACAAACAGCCAACAAGCACGTGAAAAGATGCTCAATATCATTGGTCGGGAGGGAAATGCAAATCAAAACCACAATGAGATAGTCCTTCACACTCACTGGTATAGCTGTAATCAAAAAGACAGATAATAACAGCGTTGGAGGCAATGTGGAGAAATCAAACCCTCCTACATTGCTGATGGGAATATAGTGTTGCAGCCACTTTAAAATAGTCTGGCTGTTCCTCAAACGATTAAACAGAGCCACCAGATGACCCAGCACTTCCAGGTATATACCTAAGAAAAATGAAGATATATGTCCCCACAGAAACTTGTCCATAAATGCTCACAGCAGCGTTATTCATAACAGCCCTGGAAGTGGAAACCACCCGAATGCCCCTCAATGGACAAATGAATAAGCAAAGTATAGTATATCCATACAATGGGATATTATCCAGGCATAAAAATGAATCCCGATCCATGCTACAACACGGATGAACCTTAAAAACATGCTGAGCCAAAGAAGCCGGTCACGAAAGAACCGCATTTGAGTCCATGTGTATGAAATGTCCAGAGTAGGGAAGCCGATAGAGACAGAAGTAGATTAGTGGATGCTGAGGACCGGGGATGACCGAAGAATAAGGGGCTGGTAGCTATAGGGTATGGGGTGTCTCTCCATGAGGATGAAAATATTCTGAAATAGACTGTGCCGGCTGTTATACTTTGCTATGAATGTACTAATAATCATTGAGTTGTACACTTTAACTGCATAAATTGTATTATATGTGAACTATAGCTCAATAAAGCTGTTTAAACTTTTTAAAATAAACGTACAAGGCAATAAATAAAGCTAGTATAGAAACTGAAGCTTATCAGAATTACGCTGGTTAACCTGCCACGTTCGACCATCGCGCAGACACCCGGCTTGCTTCCCCGTGTCCTGCGCCCCACCCGACCCAGGCTCACAGCCCCCTCTTGCCGCTCCTGAAGCCATTCTCCACATGAGCCGATCTGGGCCACGTGCAGCCCATTTTTCCAGACAAGGAAAGTGAGTGCCACGGAGGCCGCCTTCCTTCTCTTCACACCTTTAGCCCAAGAGCCAGGGATGGAAACGGAGACCCAGGGCTTGAGCCTGTCCTCACCACTCACTTACTTGCTGCATGGCCTTTGCAAAGTCCTGCCCCCACCCCTCTGTAAAGAGCAAGGTGGATTTGATTTTCCGGGCATTCCCACCTCTGGGAGAGGCCTTCTCGGCCTCTCACATGCTGCCCTCCCCCCTCCAAAAAAAAAAAAAAAAAAGTCAAGACCATTTACTCAGGAGCGATGCAGGCAGTCAAGGGACCCGTGGATGGGACCAAAGCCACTCTTAGCGGCCACCTGTTCAATTTCCACTGGCTTATTCCTGGTACCCCCAAGGCAGAGGGGTGGGAGGGAGGTCAGAAGACCACCAGACAGATGGAGGGGTTCACATCAGTACCAAGACTCCACCTCCTTCTCTCCTTTTGCTCTCCCCACTCTTGCCCCCAGCACCCCAAAACCTGCCCCAAAGGAGTCCAGAATGCTGGCCGACCTTCACCCAGCAGTTTCCATTCTATGTCCCGAGGCAGAACCCCCACTCCAGGCGGCTGCCAGGAGAACATCTCTGGCGGCTTTAACTGTGTAAAGGCTTTCTGTAAATGTGACTGCCAACCTAGATAAGCGGGTGTTGTGCCCATTTCACAGACGAGAAAGCAGAGCACTGAGAGGATCAAGTTGATGCTGAGAACTGGCCAAGGGGTCAGTGGCAGAATCTGGACCTACCACCTGAACAGCGAGCCCCCTCCCTGGCCCAGGACCCCAGGGGGCTACAGGTGAAAGAACATGCAGGTGGCCCCTTCCTGCTGTGGCCTCTCCCATGCAGGAGCTGTAAAGCCCAGGCCGGCCACACTCCCAGGCAGGGGCCCTTCCCAGGCTCTTCATCCCCATGCCTCCTCGGTGACCTGGGAGCCCATTCTCTCTCTCTCCCCCCTGCCCGTCTCCCCGGCCCTCTCCCCTCTCTCCCACCGTGATTATAGCCCAACTGTTCCCTTGCCTTCCACCCTCTCTCCCTCCGGAACCCCTTCCACGACATTCTCCGGTACCTCATGGACACCCCCTTCGGCACTCAGCCTCTCCTCCTTGTCCTTAGTTCAAAGGGCAGTTCTCAGATGCAGCACAGCCACAAATTGCTGGGCAAGGCATTGAGTATCTCCCAGCCTCAGTGTCCTTGTCTGCAAAAGGCCACAAAGGGCATCACACTTCACGTGTTTGCTTTGGCGGGTTCCTACAGCCAGAGGGGTACATCCCACCTGGCCATACGGGGACTCACCTGTCAGGAAGAGGCCCAAACGTCACCTCCCTCCAGCCCCTCGCAACCCTCCCCCCAGGTAGGAGTGGTCCCTCCGTCTCTGCCTGGGATACCTAACACGTGACCCGTGCTGCTTTAAAGCACTTAGAGCCTAGGGCAGCACGAGCCCTTGTTCACCTGCGGGCTTCGCTGGCTATGCTGGGAAGGCCTCCAAGCCAGCCCAGAGCCAGCACATAGTAGATGCATAGTCAACACCCGATGACTAAAGGGCTGAACGAATAAATTGAGGAGGTCCCTTCTGGCTCAAACAGCACGAGGCCATGGTGCAGGGAAGGCCCAGGCCCACCAGCCGGCAGGAGGAGGCACTCTGGGGTACCGGGTACCAGTGGGGCGCGTGTCCCCACCTCAGGGAACGGGGAGGGAGGGCAAGGCTTGCACCGTGTATCACAGCAACCTGATAGTTTTCCCTGTAAGTTAAGTGATAAATCTTTTCCAAATTGCCTGTGACAGCCACTTCATCCCCACATAATTGTGTGAGATGCTATTCGATTGTTTTTATGCTTATTAATATCACAGCTCCCAAAGAGAGAAAGGGGGACCCAGTGGGACCCGGGGGCAGGGGGAAAGGAGCTTCGGACCCTCCACTAAGAGCTCAGTGAGGAACCCGGTTCCCACCCGGTGGCACAAAGGGACAGTTCTACACAGGAACCATCAGGAGGCTGGAGTGAGAGATCTAGGTTCAAATCCCTGCTCAGGCTCAGTTTCCCCTCCATGCAAACCAAGAGAATGGCACCTCCTTGGCCGGGATGGTGAGGGGACTAAATGAGAGAGCCCAGAAGTACGCCCAGCACAAGGGGAGCGTCCATGGAGTCGAATGTCTCCCTGGTTGCCTCCCTTCTCAGTCCCTGTCTCTTCTGCCCAGTTCACAAAACGTTGAGGGCAGGAGCAGTAGCCCGATTACCCACGTAGAGCACGTCGCTGCTCATGACAGCCCCCCACACGCCTGGGCAGCAAGCTCAGAGGCCCGGGCTGCGGACCCCAGAGGCACCCTGCACCTGGTGGCAGTGAGCAGAACGGAGAACACCATCTCCCGTCCCCACCCCCGCCCCCAGCTCAGCGCTGTCCAGCCTTTTATGTCACCTGTCTCTCACAGCATCTTGGAGGCGAGAGCGTCACCCCGTGTTCCAGATGGTGAAACTGAATCTCAGGGAGGAGAAAAGGCATGACCCCGAAGCCCTGAAGTGCTTGGACCTCAGGATGACTGGCCAAACTAGGAGTCTGGAGTTTAGGGGAGCCTCGAAGCTGTCACCTCCCGCCACGGCCCTACCTGCCTCCCCAGATCCCAGTCCCCAGCAAGCACCCACCCACAGCGGCCAGCTCCCCGTCCTGGAGCTGCCGGCTGGCTCTCTCTCTTCCTAACCTCTCTCTACTGCTAACCTCTACCTTGATGTGCTCCTCACCAGCCCAGGAGGGTCCTCCTATTCCTCTTCCCTCCTCTGGGGGCAAAGGGCTAGCCTGGGGCCTGGAGCAAGAAGTGGTTTCCAACTCGGCCCCAGGTGCAATGCGCTGTTGGCCCATTTGGTGTTTTTTGAGCCCTGGTTCCTTGCAGGCACAAAATTCACAGCGGTTCCTCGTCCTGCCTCTACAGTAGCTTGGCCATCACCTCCTCTGGGAAGTCCTCTCTGATTTCACCTGCTGGGCTTTGGCAGGCCTTCCTCCACACACTGTGCCCCTGACAAACAGACTCCCCTTTTCGGGTGCTCCCCACGTGCACACACATCTGTCTCTTTCACTGGAACCCTGAACTCCCCTGGAATCAGGGCCTTGTTCACCTTGGATGCTCCACAGACTAACACAGGGGCTGTCCTAGCATATGGGGGGGCGGGGTTCAGTACGATGTGCTGAAAATCTGAGAGAGTAAGTGGAAGGGAGAGAGGAAGGGCAGGAAGGAGTGAATGCGGAGGGCCAGGGCACAACTCTTCTCCCAGAGAAGACAGCAGGGATGTCCCCAACGCCAAATGTTCCCAAGAAGTGTGAACGCTTTCCCCTCCGCTCCCTCCCGCCACCCCAGGGCACTGAGCTGCATAGGAAAAGGAGCCAGCGGTAGGGGCTCTGGGGGAGGCAGATGAGCACATTATTCCTCTGCTCTCTGGGCCTCCATTTTCCTACCTGTGAAATGGGGATCCGGTGTCCCAAAGGCAAGGCAAGCACGTGGAGAACCTACAGCTGGCCCTTTGACCAACAAAACCACCCACATCAGCACAAGCAGCCCTGAAGGGCGTTCGACATGCTGGATACTGCTGGGCAGGCCTGTGGAAGCCTAAAGACCCGGGGGGGTCCAGCCCGTCCCCTCAACCACCTTCCCTCCGCATACTGAAAACCTAGGGCAGAAATCTAGAGCCAGAAGAAACCCAGAGATCCTCAGCAGGCTGTCCATTCCGCAGACAGCAAAACTGAAGCCCAGGACGGAGGCAGGAAGGGAATTAGCATGAACTGAGGATACTTATGATGTGCTAGACTTTCTAACTTCAGAAATCCTCAGCACCATCTGCGAGGGCGTCCAAACTGACCCATTCTGCAGATGAGGAAACTGAGAATCGGGGAGAGTCTGTAATTGGACTGGGGTCGCAGGGCAGAAAGGGAGGACAGCGAGATTTGAATCCTAGAGGCTCTGGTTCCGGAAATGGCGTTCTTTCCCTGGCCCCACAGAGCAAAGGGCTGCCTGGGGCCAGGAGCCCCACAGCCAGTGAATTCAAGATAAAGGTTCTTTAACACCCAACCCAGTGCTCCTTCTCCTATTTGCGATAAGGCTGCCCCACCTTGTCCTGCCTTGCAGGCCCCGCTGTGTGCGATCCGCAGAATCCCTGGCCAAGACTGGACCACAGTTGGCTCTTCACCTGACTGCTGTGTGCTACGGCATCCCCGCCCATAGAAACTCAGCCTGAACTTGTATACACCCAGTGATGGAAAGCTCACTACTTACTCGGGATGCGTTCTATCTTAAGGATAGCTTGGTTAACTAGGGTGTCCTTCCTCTTAAAAGACCAAAAGCATCTTTTATTTATTTTTTTAAGTTTATTTACTTATTTTGAGAAAGAGAGCACAAGCTGGGGAGGGGCAGAGAGAGACGGAGAGAGGTGGTGGGTCGGGGGGTGGAATCCCAAGCAGGCTCCTCGCCGTCAGCGCTGAGCCTGACGCCGGGCTCGAACCCACGAACCGCGAGATCATGACTTGAGCCGAAACCAAGCGTCGGACGCTTAACCTGAGCCACCCAGGTGTCCCCCAAAAGCATCTTTTAAAGACCTAAAGGCTTCACGTGACTACAGGTTCACTCTGGCCACATCTGTTTCCCTTCAGCCCCTCACACACCCACTTCCTCACCATCCCCTGCCCCAGCCTCTTTTATCTTTTGACCCTCCCACCCTCTACCCCTCCCCAGCAGCCACTTTTTAACCTTTACTAAGGGCAAGGATATCTTTTTTAAAATACTCAATTTAAGAAAAAAATATTTCACATCTGTATGAGCAATACACAAATCATAATTCTTAAAAATAACAAATTGCAGGCCAGAGTAATCATAAGTAAATTGATATTGATAAATAAGCTTTTCTCCAGAGCAGTAGGTGGTTTATTTTAATCTAATGAGTTTTGTATTTTCCCAGCTTTCAGATTCCATGATGAAGGGCTGTCTGCAATAGAATTACGACGCTCTCCGAAATATTGTAATTTAATGCCTCATTTTGTCAAGACTTTCTTGAAAATGAGATTTGTTCCTAGTGAAGAATTTTACTCCCCTCTTTCCCAGATGTGCCCCCCCCCACCTCCCCAGGCAGACAAGTTCGCCTCGGGCCGGGCCTAGAATCGGAGGTGGAGAGGGGAGAGTCGGGTTAAGCATGAGCACAGGCAGAACCCCAGGAAAGCAGCATGGAGAACCTTCCCTGCCAGCCACAGCCTTGCTCCGTGGCTGAGCAGCACCCTCTGCCCACTCTGAGCCTCGCCACTGCTCCTGCCAACAGGCTGGCAAGGGCAAACCTCATCCTGCCTTGTAAGATGCTGAAAGGGCTGCTGTTTGGGGGTTCAAGGGAGCAGGAGGAGCACCTGTGACCCCCTAAAGACACGAGAGGAGACTGACGGACCCCACAGGCAGCAACGAAAGCTGGGGGAAAACATAACAAAGCCATCCGTGGAGAAACCTTTGGGAGTCATTTGGTTGTATGCCCTCCAGGGACGGGGAGCTCACTCCCTCCGTCAAATACACAGCAGCCAGGCCCCTGGAGGGAATTTTTGATGAAGCCAGAGCCAAGAAACCTTGAAAAGAGTAGCGCAGGAGGTCAAGAGAGCAACTGGCCTGGATGGACTCACATCCCGACGGCCCACCTCGGGGTGTGAGCTTGCCCGAGATGTGTCACTTCTCTGGGCCTCGTGAATTTGAATCAAACACACGATAATTTGGTATTTCAAAAAAGAAAAAGACAAATTTCTTCTCATGGATCTCAAGTTGCCTCCTAGAGACTTCTGCTCCCTCTTTGGACTTCTGGTCTCCGGAATCACACAGAGTCTGTGCCGCCCTTCCAAGCAAGTCATTTATTCGCCCAACAAACCCGTCCCGAGCACCAGCCCTGAGCTGCTGGGTGCAAGGCGTTCGGCAGAGGCTGAGACAGACCTCAGCCCTGCAGCCGGGCAGGTGAGAGGGGTCATCAGCCTCACCATCCCTGTCCCGGGTCCTCTGGGCAAAACTCTTCTAGTGATACCACCTTCTCCCTTGTTGGCTCACTTTCCCTTAAAAAGCTGTTCTCGTGTCTGAAATGTCAGATCCCTACATTTGATGTGAAAATTATATGAAGTGACCACTTAGTGACATGCATGTTTAGAGGTGAAGTGAACCAATGTGCACACCTAAATTTGAAAGGCATCCGCCCCCCAACAAAATGACTTGATGGATGTTTGAGGAATGGATAGATGGACGGATACATACGATAAAGGAAATGCCACAAAATGTAAACTGAAGAATCCTGGCGGTGGGCGTATGGGTGTTCCCTGTACAAGTCTTTCAACTTTTCTGCATGTTTGAAAATGTTCATGATAGGGGCGCTTGGGTGGCTCCGTCAGTTGGGCATCCGACTTCGGCTCAGGTCATGATCTCGCGGTTCGTGGGTTCGAGCCCCACCTCGGGCTCTGTGCTGACAGCTCGGAGCCTGGAGCCTGTTTCAGATTCTGGGTCTCCCTCTCTCTCTGCCCCTCCCCTACTCACTCTTGTCTCTCTCTCTCTCTCAAAAATAAATTTAAAAAAATATTCGTTTTAATTTTTAAAAAATTAAAAAAATAAGAAACCATTCATGATAGAATGTCAGGGGGAAATTAGGAGAATGAAAACCACACAAAACTTCAAGTGGCTTTTCACATCCAGGTGCCCTCCAATGCCCTTCTTCCTATGGGTTAGGGGTTTTCCCTGGGGAAGAGGTCTCTGCACGTCCTTCTTAAAGGGCCTGGGAGCAGTCCCCAGTGCCTTTCCCCTAGCAGCCAGCGTGGGGATGGGCACACTAATGGGTTGAGGGTGACACGGAGCAGCGGCAGGGTGGAGGCAGAGGGGATGCCTCTTCATTTTCATCCTCCCTTAAGTTCCCTTCATTCTGCAGAGAGCCAATTCCAGCAGCACGAGCAGCGCGAGAGCCAGCCCCGCTAGGAAGAAAGCTGTGCGCAATCTGATGCTTCAGGGGGAAGGCAAGGAAGTGGAGGAGAGTGTGCACGGGTCTGCAGGGCAGGGGGGCGGCGGGGGGGGGGGTGACTGAATCCGTGCTGAGGCCATAGAAGAACGCTAACCCTCAGTCCCCTCAGGTCATACTAAGCACACCCTACGACACCTCGCCAGAGATATTACTTACTTCATCATTCAACAACAACAAGGACAAAGATGGTGATGGTGAGGGGGAGAGCTATCATTTATTGAGCATATACTATCTGGTCAAGCATTGCGTTTATTATTCAGTTCTCACAACCATCTGATAAAAAAAGATGCAATGATTATTCTACCCATTTCACAGATGACAAAACTGAGACTAAAAGAAGAAAGAAGTCATGAACCCAAGGTTGCTCAGCCAGGAAATAAGTGAACGGAGATTCAAATCCCAATTGGGTCCTATTCTACCTCGTGCTGTGATGCAGTCACTTGGAGCAGACTGAGGATCTTGATGACACTAGAAAAATCTGGACCAAAAAAAAAGTCGGCTTGAAAGCACTAGAGAGGTGTCAGGGCAGACAGAACCTTAGGTGCAAACATCCAGAGAAAAGGGGAGCTCCCAGAGATCAGCCCAACATTCTAGGAGCCTCTTTTCCACTCAGGGCTTTGGCAAGAAATGAGAACGGGGAAGCCAGCGGAATTTTGGCCATCCTGTGAGCCTGGGGAAATAAAAACTGGAATTTGAGGCGAAAAAGGCAGCCAGCACACTTAAGGATCCAAGATCCCAGAGAGAAGGGAGGCACAGAGAAGTGAATTCAGCACGCAACACCAATTTTCCCCTCAAGGTGTTTGCCACTTCATAAGCTGTGGAGGGAGGCTCAGGAACTAAGCAGAGAGCAGCTGAACAGTAGAATGGAGTTTTTAGCTGCCTCGTGTTATCGAGGAGGCAAAAATGGAGTACAGGAGTAACAGGAGAAGTGGCTTCGGTTAATATCCAGGTTCTCGGTTAAAGACCCCTGCAGGGTTGCTCCCAAAGTGTCTATGCACCAAAGGTAACTCAAGCATTATAAAGACTTTAACTCAGTCCTGAGTCAGCCCTGTCCCCGACCAGATTATGGTGACTGGCTGCTGTACCGCCCACCAGATGATAAGGTGAATCCTCTGTGAAGTAAAGCAGCAGCATCCAAAGTCTCTACAGGTTGTCACACAAAGTGACTGACATTCGTATAAAAATTGCCAACCATACCATAGACAGGACTAAGAGAAAAAACAGAGAATAGAAGCAAGCCCATAGGTAACCCACATGCTGGAGTTATCAAATATGGGCTTTAAAAATAGGGATTAGTGGAGCCCCTAGGTGCCCCGGGTGGTTAAGCATCCAACTCTTGATTTCAGCTCAGGTCATGATCCCAAGGTCGTGAGATCGAGCCCCAGCTGGAGCTGCTCTGTGCTGAATGTGGAGCCTCCTTAAGATTCTCTCTCTCCCTCTCTCTGCCCCTCCCCCACTCATGTGTGCACAAACGTGCTCTCTCTCTCTCTCTCTCTCAAAAAATAAATAAAAACAGGGGTTGGTATAATCAGGCAAACAGTTGACAAGATGGATAATTTCACTGGAGAATTCAAATCTACAAAATAAATTAAAAATTCCAGAAATGAATAATACAATGGAATTTGAGGTCTTACTAGATGGGTTTGACAGTGAATTAGACACAGCTGAAAAGAAGATAAGTGAACTGAAAATAGGCCAGCAGAAAATAACCAGACCCAAGCACAGAGAGAAAAACACACAGAAAACATTGATTTTTAAGATAAGTCCTGAGATACATGGGATACGGTGAAAATGTCTAATACATGTATTAGTTGAAGTGCCAAAGAGAAAGAGAGACAGTAGGGCAGAAACAATAGTTGGAGTGATATTGACCAGGAATCTTCTGAAATTGATTCAAAATAGCAAGCTGCAGATTAGATAAATGCCATGAATACAAAGCAGGATAAAATGAAGTAAAACTCTTGAGATCAAGAGGCAAAAAAAAAAAAAAAAAAAAAAAAAAAAAAAAAAAAATTAAATAAGCCAGAGAGAAGAAACATTAGTTTCAAAGCTGCTAATAAAACTTACACCTGACTTTTCGAAAGAAACTACAGAAACCAGAAAACAAAAAATGGAATGACATCTTTGAAGTGTGACAAGAGGAACGCCTGGGTGGCTCAGTCAGTTAAGCGGCCAATTCTTGATTTTGTTTCAGATCATGATCTCATGGTCCATGGGATCGAGCCCCATGTTGGGCTCTGTGTTGACAGTGTGGAACCTGCTTGGGATTCACCCTCTCCCCCACCCCTCTCTCTCCCTTTCTCTCTGCCCCCCCCCCCCCTTGTGCCATCTCTCTGAAAATAAATAAAACTTTAAAAAAATAAAGTGTGACAAGGACATTTTATATTCAATAAAAATATCCTCCCAAAGTGACAATGTAATAAATACCTTTCCAGACGCACAAAAACAGAAAATTAAACAACATATTTGCACTGAGAGGAGCAATCTGTGGGCCATGGGAAAATTAGTCCCTAGGAAAATAGGAAATACAGTGAAGAATAAAGAACATCAAAAAGGGTAAATATGTAAGCAAATGAATATTGACTAAAAGGAAAAAAAATAATAAATGTCTTGTGGAATACAAAATACACACACGGTTAACACTTACAACAACAAGGGCACCTGGGTGGCTGAGTCGGCTAAGCATCTGACTTTGGCTCAGGTCATGATCTCACAGTTCATGAGTTCAAGCCCCGCATTGGGCTCTGGGCTGACAGCTCAGAGCTGGAGCCTGCTTTGGATTCTGTGTCTCCCTCTCTCTTCTCCCTTCCTCTACTAGCACGCTCTCTCTCTCAAGAATAAATAAATAAATAAAAACATTAAAAAAAAAAAACCTCACAACAACATTACCAGAAGAGGCAGAAAGGGAGTAAATGGAGTTAAAGTGTTCTAAAGACTAGCACTCTCTGAGAGGCAGTAAAAAAAACACTCGAGTAAGTTAAGGATGCTGGCTATAGGCTCCAGAGTAGCCGCTGCATGAAGAGTAAAGAAACTGCATACACAACCTAATAGAGGGGAGCACTGAACAATAAAAAATACCCAAGGAATCCAAAAGAAGGCAATAAAGTAGGAAAGGGGTGCAGTTAAATAAGTGGGAAATAGAAAACAACTATGAAGAGGGGCGCCTGGGTGGCTCAGTCAGTTAAGTGTCCAACTTCAGCTCAGGTCGTGATCTCACGATTTGTGGGTTCGAGCCCCACGTCGGGCTCTGTGCGGACAGCTCAGAGCCTGGAGCCTGTTTCGGATTCTGTGTCTCCCTCTCTCTCTGCCCCTCCCCCCCTCTCTCTGAAAATAAATAAACATTAAAACAATTTTTTAGAAAACTATGAAGATAATGGCCATAACAGAAATATACCAGTAATTACTTCAACGACAAATGAAATATTCAAATTAAAAGACAAAGATAATCAGGCTGGATTTTAAAATACCACATTATGCTTACAAATTACGCACCTTGACTATAAGGACACATAAACACTGAAGGCAAAAGGATAAAAAAAAGTTACGCCCCGCAAAATCCAATCACAAGAAAGCTGGCGGAGCTGCTCTAACAGCAGGCAAGTTGCACTTCAAGGAAAAAGCTACCAAGATCATCAGAAATGAGGATAGATATTTCAAAGACCGACATTTCAACAGGATCAGAGGGTAAATCCACCAGGAAATCACCTGGAGATAAGGAAAGTAGGGAGATAATCAAATTCTAAATTTTTACTTGCCTGCTAACACAGCTTCGATATCTAGGAAACAAAAATGCACAAAACTAGAAAGAGAAACAGACAAACCCACAAACACAGTGGAAGATTTCCATGCATCTCTCTCAGAAACCGATTAAAAAAAAAAAAAAGGAGACGACAAATCAGTAAGAAGACCAACATCTACACATGATTTACATATCTGACCTCACACACCAAATTAAACACTGCATACAATAACAGAATAAACATTCTTCTGGTGAGGCAACGGAAAACTTACCAGAATCCACCATGCTGGGCCATAAAGGGACTTTCAAGATGTTTCAAAGAAATGAAATAATTAAAAGTATGTGATCTGATCGTAGCAGATTAGGCTCAAAAACAACCACGAAAAAAAGTGAGGAAATCCCCAAATGTTTGGACATGAAGCAATGCACTTGTAAACAGAACGGAATAAAAACCCCTAAGTCAAAGAAGAAACTACAACAGAAATCAGCAAATGTCTTGGACCATACGATAACGAAAATGTGACAAATTTTGTGCTTAACGTTTATGCCCTTAAATTCAGATTTTAGAAAAGAACAAAATCTTAAAAGCAATCATCAATGTACCTAACACAACAAAAATTTTTTAAGAAGTAAATTAAACCCAAAGAAATTAGAAAGGGAATGAAAAAAGTTTTAATAAGACTAGAAAGTAATGAAATTTAAAAAAATTACATAGACAAAAACCAGTAAAAACAAAAGTAATTTTTGAAAAGACTAACAAAATTGAGAAATCCAGCAATCAGCAAGAGGCTGAAGAAAATGGGACAGAAGGCATGTATTACCGATATCATGAATGAAAAAGAAAGTATCATTGCAGATTGCACAGAGGGTACAAAGATTATTCAATTCATTAAAAAACTTATATAAAATAGAAAAAGTCCTCAAAAAATACAATTTACCAAAACTGACACAGAAGGACACAGAAATATAAATAATCCTATTTCTATTAAAGAAATAGAAACTGTAATCAAAAACCTTCCCACTAAGAAATCTAAGTTCACACGGCTCCTCTATGGAATTTTTCTAAAACATTTAAGTTCAAGAAAAAAACAAAAAACACACAAACACACAAATCTTATCCCTGCTCTTGCAGAAAAACAAAAAAGGAGTTAACAGTTTCCAATTTATATCATGAGGCCAGCATAACTGCAAGATATAATCTGATAAGGGTATCATAAGACAGTAAAATCACAGGTGATCTGTTTCATGAACACAGATTTAAAAAAAAAACTTAAACAGAATATCAATAATTCACATACACCATGAAAAATATAGTCAAAGAATGCTGCTGTAGCCATTCTATTAGCAGCCAAGGGATTATGAAAAGGATAATATATCATGACAAAGTTGGATTTAGTCCAGGAATGCAAGATTGGTTAACTTTTGAAAATCAAGCAATGTAATTTGGCCACAACAGAAGAAGGAAGAAGACTTGTATGTTCATTGCAAAAGATGCAAAAACGCATCTGACAAACTTCCACACGCATTTATGGTAAAACTCGAAGCAAAAAGGAATAGAAGAATACAAGGGGCCATCGATGAAAAACGCACAGCTAACATCATACTAAATGGCTAAAGGTGTAAGTAACAGGACCAAAACAAGGATGCCTGTTATTACCACTTCCGTTCAACATAGTGTTAAAAGTTCTAGTCAGGGTAATTAGGCAAGAAATATCCAACTCCAAAATGACCTCCATTCACAGATGACAAGATCTTTATGTAGAAAATTCCAAGCGTTCCATTAAAATGTCGTTAGAGGTAATGAATATATTCAGCAAAGTTGCAAGACACAAAGGCAATGGGCAGAAGTAAGCTGCATTTCTATACGCGAGCAATAAATAACCTGAAGGGAAGAAAATTAAGAGAACAGTTCCATTTACAATAGCATCAAAAAGAGTGAAAGAGTTAAGAATAAATTTAACCTAGGGTGCAAACGACTTGCACACTGAAAACTACCAAATATTGCTGAAAGAAGTTAAAGAAGACATAAATAAGTGGAAGACATTACACGTTTACAGACTGTAAGAACTGAACGTTATTGAGATATGATACCACCCAAAGCATTCTACACATTTAATGCAGCCAAAATCCCACTGAGATTTTTTGCAGAAGTAGAAAAACTCATCCTAAGGCTTATATGGAATCTCAAAAGATCCCGAATAACCAAAACAATCTTGAAAAAGAAGAACAAAGTTGGAGTACTTACACCTCCTGGTTTCAAAACTTGCTACAAAGCTACAGTAATCAAAACAGTGTGACACTGATGTAAGGACTGGATGACTGGAACAGAACCCAGAGCCCAGCAATAAGCCACTGCACCCACGGTTAATGTATTTTTGGCAAGGGTATCAGACTCTTCACTGGGGAAAGGACAGTCTTTTTAACAAATGATGCAGGGAAAACTGGACATCCACATGCAAAAGAATCAAGTTGGACTCTTACCTTACACTATATATAAAAATTAACTAAAAACCCACCAAAGACCTAAATATAAGAACTAAAACTATAAACTTCTTAGGGGAAAATCTTCACGACATTGGATTTGGCAATGATTTCTTGGCTGTGACACTGACATTGGGCAATGATTTCTTCGCAACAGCAAAAAAGATAAAGCAGACATCCTCACAATTGAAAAACTTTCGTGCATCTAAAAACAGAGTGCAAAAGGGGCACCTGGGTGGCTCAGTCGGTTGAGCCTCCGACTTCGGCTTGGGTCATGATCTCACGGTTCATGAATTCAAGCCCCACATGGGGCTCTGCACTGGCAGCACAGAGCCTTCTTGGGGTTCTCTTTCTCCCCCTCTCTCTGCCTCACATGTGTGCTCTCTCTCTCTCTCTCTCTCTCTCTCTCTCTCTCTCTCCCTCTGTCTCTCAAAGATAAATAAATAAACTGAAAAAAATCAAATGTAGAATTACCATATGATCTGGGAATTTCACTCTTCGATATACTCAAAAGAGTTATGGTGGAGACTCAAACAGATACGTGTGCACCAATGTTCACAGCAACATGACACACAGTAACTAGAGGTGGAAACAATCCAAATGCCCTTCAACAGAGGAATGGATGAACAAAGTGTGGTCTATATATACATATAAGGGGATAATATTTAGCCTTAAAAAGAAATGAAATTCTGACAAGTGCTACAACATGAATGAACCCTGAAAACATTATGTTAAGTGAAATAAGCCAGACACAAAAGGACAAATATTTTATGATTCTTTATATGAGATACCTAAAACAGGCAGATTCATAGAGGCAGGAAGTAGAATAGAGGTTACCAGGGGCTAGGGGAGAGGGAATGGAGAGTTATTATTTAAAAGGCACAGAGTTTACACAGTTACTGTTTGGGGTGATGAAAAGTTTGGAAATGGATAGTAGTGATGTTTGCACAACATTGTGAAGATACTCGATACTACTGAACTATCCACTGAAAATAATTAAAATGGTGAATTTTATGTTAAGAATATTTTACCACAATTTCGGGGGGGAGGGGAGGAATAGAAGAAAATTTCCCTAATGTGATAAATGAGATCTATAAAAAACCTACAGCAAACATCATACTTAATGGTGAAATATTGAAGACTTTCTCCTCAACACCAGAATCAAAATAAACATGCCCACTATCATCACTTCTATTCAATATTATGCTGATAATCCTAGCCATTGCAATAAGGCAAGAAAAAAAAATATTGGAAAGGAAGGTAAAAAAAATTGTTATTTATAAAACACATGATTCTAGATGTTAAAAAGTAAATTCTATCAACATTTAGAATTAATAAGTAAATTTAACAAAGGTTGTTGGATACAGGGAAATATTTTAAAAATCAGTTGTACTTCTATATGCCAGAAACAAATAATTAGAAATGAAAAATATTTAAATAGCATTTATTATAGTATAAAAAACATAATACACATGGAAAGCAATCTAATAAAAAAAGTGTAAGACCTCTACACAGACAAATAAAATGCATTCTTAAAAGAAGTTTACTAGGACCGAGGTAAATGGAAGAGCTTATCTTATCCCTGGATCAAAAAACTTAAATGTTGTAAAAATGTCAGGTTTCCTCAAGTTGACCTACCTATTTTTTTTTAAATGTTTTTATTTATTTTTGAGACAGAGAGAGACAGAGCATGAGCAGGGAAGGGGCAGAGAGAGAGGGAGACACAGAATCGGAAGCAGGCTCCAGGCTCTGAGCTGTCAGCACAGAGCCCGATGCGGGGCTTGAACTCACAGACTGTGAGATCATGACCTGAGCCGAAGTCGGACACTCAACCGACTGAGCCACCCAAGTGCCCCTCAAGTTGACCTACATATTTTTGAGCCCGTCTCAATCAGCAGGGATTTTGTGGAATTTCAAAAGCCAATTCTAAATTTTTTTTAATGTTTATTTTTGAGAGACAGAGAGAGAGACAGACAGACAGACAGACCACAAGCAGGGGAAAGGCAGAGAGAGGGAGAGAGAGACAGAATCCCAACAAGGCTCCAGGCTCTGAGCTGTCAGCACAGAGCCCGACGTGGGGGCTCGAATCCCTGAACTGTGAGATCATGACCTGAGCTGAAGTCGGACACTTAACCGACTGACCCACCTAGGCACCCCTCAAAAGCCAATTCTAAAATTTATATAGAAATTTAAAGAACCGAAAGTAAACAAAAATGTGGAAGACGAACAAAGCTGGGGCGTTTATACTACTAGATATCAAGACTACATGTGCAAAGCTATAGTAATTACACTATAAAGTTTGTATTGGTACACAGTCAAATACGCCCAACAAAATTTGCATAAACATATAGGTATTTCAAAAGACACATAACCAACAATCATAACATCCTTTCCAGCCAAAAACTGGAAGCAAGCCAATTGTCCATCGACAGTAGAATGGGTAAACTGTGGAATATTCACACAACGGATAGTACACAGTAAATAGAATGCATGAGTGTAACTATACACGACAGGATAAATCTCACAAATAAGCTGAATAAGAGAAAACATCACAAAGAGAACACACCGCATGATTAAATGTTATAAAGTTTAAAAGAGACAACGTGAACGTATGACACTAAAAGTCAGACTAGCAGTTACCTTTGGGGACTGATGACAGGGAGATGGCTTCTGATATTTTTTTTTTTTCTCGGTTTGGGCAGCAGTTTCATGGGAGTGGTCACTGTAATAATTCAAGGTATGATTTGGAGACTTTTCTGTATGTGTTTTACTTCAATTAAAAAGTTGGCTAAAAAAGCCCCAGTTGGATAGGCACCATCAGTTCTCCTAAAGACTACAGTGCCCTGCCTCTCTTTTTGCTTGCCTACCGTGGGAGCACAGTGCCAGTGGGCACAGAGAAAAGCCACAGCCTCTGGACAAGGGAGCCTCTTCCTCCACGAAGCCTTCCAAGACTGCCAATCCCCTCCCCCACCCTCCTTTGAACCTACACAGCCTTTCTCATCGATATAATAGTTATTCCTGACATCCCCAGGCAGCCTGCAAGGCTGTGAGCCTCCAGAATGCAGGAGCTGAGATAATACATAATAATAGCATTTGTTGAGCATTTATGATACGGCAGGCACTTTTTCTAAGCAATTTACATGCAGCAACTCATTTAGTCCTTCCAATAACCCTGTGAAGTCGGTCCTGCAGTTATCCCAATTTTCCAGATGAGGAAACCAAAGAAAAGAATGATTTATTAAGTTGCCTAAGGCCTCACCGTTAATAATGAGAAGAGCTAGGATTCGAACCTGGGTAGTCTGGCTCAGAAACACTTTGTTTCAGCCATGAGCCCACTGATGAGGCCTCGTGCCGGGGGCCCCGGGGACACCGCCCAGGCCAAGCACAAATGAAGAGATGCTTGCCATCTTTCCAGGCTGGCAATGCATCTATGTGTCTGTGGACAGGGATGAGGTGTGTAATGTCTTGAACCACCCCCCCACCCCCCGCCCCAACCCGGTTCTAAACTAAAACACATCAGGCAGGCCCGGCCGCTGGGTCTGGGCTCCTAAGCCTGGGGAAGCCAGCTGGGGCCAATGCCTGGGTTGGGGGCAAGTTCCTTCCTTATCCTGTAGAGGAGGGCCTGGAACCTTCTCAAGAGGTCTGACCGCCGCTGACAGCACTCAGGACAAAGAGGAGGTGCAGGATGGGAGCCCCTGTTCCCCTTGTAGGCATTGGCCAGGGGCCCTCTGCTTCCCACCCCCAGCCCACGGGTCTGGAAACAGCTGCTTTTAAGGCAAAGCCAGCCTCCTCTGGGAATGAATTCTAGCATCTCGGACTCCACCCCTCACCTGACAGGCTGTGTCACAAGTTTCTTCTTGAATCTGCCTTTAAGCTGTCCTGTTGCAGTTTAAGCACATGCCCTTTGCTCTGCCTGGAAGGGGCCCTCGTCTCTGCCAGAGGCTCTCTTTGCTTTCTGGGGGGGTATGCGGGTACAGAAGCTCCTTGGTGCCAGGTCTGGGTGGCCGTAGCCGGGCTCCAGTGACAAACACTTAAAACGACAGACCCCACAGCATCCGAAGAGAAAGTCAGAGTTACCCGCCTCCGGCTTACATCAAACAGTCCTGGCTTGTCGGAGGCCCAAGCCCGGGGAGACAAAACAGTCCTATGTCCATGGCAACCAGAAGCAGCCCAAATAGGGGGCCACCCTGGCAAAGGTGACACGGCACATCCATGCCAGAGACCAGGGCAGGCCTGACACCCAGTTCGCCTAAAAGCCCTGGAAATCAGGCCCGGGGGGCAGGGCACAAGGGAAGGACCACCCTTACGTTCGGCCATTGCTGAGGAGGGACCAGGTGTGCCCGCTGCAGCGCACCTGTTTGTGAGAACACGTGCACACGCACAGCCAAGGCCATGTGGGTCAAAGTCAGACGGAGAGCGAGCTGTTAGTGCAAAGAACTTCTAAGCCGGAGAGATGAAAGGATAACAGAGAAGCTGTGTCTCCGCCTGGCCTTTCCCATTCCCCTCTGCCCTCGCCTGACAGTCAGGCCCTCCTCGGGGCGACTCCCGAGGAAGCTGTGAAGCATGCAGGTGCAACCAGGTCACCTAGTTAACAGCCTCCCTCCCGCTGTATTATTCATGGGTTCCCTTCTTCCGGCCTGAGCTCCAGTTTCCAACAGCCCTCGGGCTCGGCTTGGCAGGTCAAGCAGCCTGGCAGGCCTAGCCTGCGGCAATCCCCACTCTTTACCCCCCCCCCCCATGCCCTTCCCACCCCCTTGTTAGGATGCAGCCATCCCAGTGCTAACTCAGCCCCCAGGTGTCAACCTGCACTTCGGGGAAGGAGGAGAGCTTTGGGGTCAGTGAGGAAGAGCAAAGAAGGAACACCTTGGCTGAGTTAGGCTTGAGATGCTAACATTTCCAAAGGTAGCTGCAGGCCCCCTCCTCTCTGTCACACACACACACACACACACACACAGACACACACACACACACAGTGTATCAGCTGTCCCCAGTACGGTACTCTGAATAAGTGTGAGAGCCCACAGGAAGGAAGGGTCATGTCTTGTCCCTTTCTGTACTTTAGAAATTTTTTTTTTATTTATTATGCTTAATAAATATTTGCTGACTCGTACACTCTCCCCAAAAGATGGGTACCAAATTGATAGAGTGGACATAAGTCATTAAGCCATTTGAAGACACCGCAGTTGGGTTCAGAGATTTGCATGTTATTTAAATATCTATCTGCATATATCTTATAAATCCCACATAGTTTAAGTCATCCATACATAGTGATAACAAATATTGATTGATTGATTGATTGCAGTTTCTACATATCACAATACATTTCCCCAAGCACCTTCACACTTGGCCTGAAACACTGTGGGTAGCTAGTCGCCAGCCAGGCCAATAGCTGAGGGGCAGTGTGGGGTGGGATTCAATCAGGAGTCATTGCATTCGACCCGCAGGCTTTACAGGTGGGAAGAGCTGGGGGTCCGGCTGGGGTCTCCGGGTCCAGGCAAGTGCAGAAACCACCGAAGACATGACCCTCTGGGAGGGGGGCAATCCCATCAGGGCAGATGCCCTGAGCCGGGGCGATGCCCTGTTGTTCAACCCCATGGACGTTTAAATCACTGCCCAGCCTCACTCTCTTTAAATGCCTGGGTGCTGTAGGCACCTGAATGACCCAAACCAGGGCCAGTCACAGTTAAGGTCCAGATGGCACTGAACACACACGACGGGCTACACTCCGAGTCTAGCCCTGTTGCTGCCTCTGTGCAGGCCCGAGGTGGGTCACTTGTCCTTTCTGAGCTCAGTGTCCATCTGTGTAATCAGGGATTTGGCTCTGGCCTTCTCCAAGCCCAGTGCAGGATGAAGAACAGACTGAAGATTAAGGAGTCTGACCGCCTTGCTCAGATTCTACTGCATCACCTGCTAGCTATGTGACTTTGGGTGAACTGCTTAACCTCTCTGTGCCTCAGGTCTGCCACCTGTAAGGTACGAGTAACAGCAATCCCTATCTCACCGGGCTATTGTCGGGACTAAGTGAGGAAGTGCTGAGACCAGGGCCTGGCATACAGTTAACGCTTAGGAAGTGTTTTCTGTTATTATTACCAGTCCTGATGCTCTAGAAGTCTATGACAGAGGTCACAATAAACTGGTCATCCATGGGCCACATGCAGCTTGCTGAAGGGTTTTCCCTATAAGATACATCCCACGAGGGCAGGGGCCACCGATTGGTCCCAGGGGCCTAGAACGGTGCCTGGCACACAGTAAGGGCTCAATAAGTATTTGATAAACGAATGAATGGCCTCATGGTGTTTTTAAATACTTGAATTAGGTGCTAACATTGAGAATACCAAAATTTTGCATTTCTTAAAATCTGCACTTCTAGATAATTTTGGAGTCAGTGCGTGGCCACGCTTGGCCTGCCTTCCAGCTTGACAAGCACGGGAGAGAACGCAAGCGGTGGCGCCCCCTTTAGACTGGGGGGGGGGGGCATGTGCGGTTCGCCGCAGGGCCTGCGCAGCAGCCAGTCTGTCTTAACGTCCGCGGTCTGGAAGCCGTAGGCACCTGAATGTCCGCCCCGGCCCCGGTCAGTCACGGGTAAAGTCCAGACAGCAAGTAAGGTTTGCATTTCCCCAGCCCCAGAGCAATCTGCCCACGGGCTCTTCTTCAGGGGCCCCAGGATCCCCACCCCGGCTCCGCTCCCACCTCCCGGTCTGGGAAAGGAGACAGACAAGCTTCCAGGTCTCTGGATCACCCCCGTCCCTGGGCACCTGAGCCCCGCCGCCCCCTCCTCACTGCAGACAGCCCAGCCGTTCTCCCCAGAGGACGTGACCCCGAATGCTCCACAATGCAAGCGACTTCCCAGCTTTCCAGGCTGCCATCCTCGCTGGGTTGAAAACTCCCCAGCGGGGCGCCTGGGTGGCTCAGTCGGTTGGGCGGCCGACTTCAGCTCACGTCATGATCTCGCGGTCCGTGAGGGCTGTGAGTTCGAGCCCCGGGTCAGGCTCTGTGCTGACAGCTCAGAGCCTGGAGCCTGTTTCGGATTCTGTGTCTCCCTCTCTCTGACCCTCCCCTGTTTGTGCTCTGTCTCTCTCTGTCTCAAAAATAAATAAATGTTAAAAAAAAAAAAATTAAAAAAAAAAAAAGAAAACTCCCCAGCATAAAATAGCAAGGGGCAGATGAACTTAATCCTTACCTTTCTCATGGGAAGTGTGCAGAGAAGATGGGGGAAACACACACACACACACACACACACACACACACACACACCAGAGATAAAGTGCTTTTCTAAAGTATTAGTCTCCATGCCAGGCCCACTCCGCTCGGATCTCCTATGGACAGGGACATGGTGTCGTGTGCTCAGTAAGCCTGGTGTCCTGCGTGCTGTGGGGGATGGTGGGGGCTGCAGTGGACACCTGGGCCCCTCCTTCCTACCACCCCCTCCCCAGCCCTGCCAGGGCTCAGGTCCACGCGGATGGCCCACGTCTTCCCATCCACCAAGAGGCCTCCGGAGCCCAACCACCCTATTTTCTGCCTTTAGCGTGTCCTGTCTTCTCTGTAGCACCCGGGGCCATCTGTAAAAGGCTTGGGTGTGTCTTTATTACCCGACTTCCTTCCCGGGTTCAGCACAGTAGCCACCAGCCACAGGGAGCCACTGAACATTTGGAATGTACCCAGTCGAAATTGAGATGTGCTCTAAATGCAACACACACACCAGATTCCAAAGGCTTGGTACAAAAAAAAAAAGTAAAATATACAACAAATAATAACTTGTTATATTGATAATATGTTGAAATGATAATATTTAAAAAAAAAATTTTAATGTTTATTTATTTTTGAGACAGAGAGAGACAGAGCATGAATGGGGGAGGGTCAGAGAGAGGGAGACACAGAATCCGAAACAGGCTCCAGGCTCTGAGCTGTCAGCACAGAGCCCGACGCGGGGCTCGAACCCACGGACCGCGAGATCACGACCTGAGCCAAAGTCGGCTGCTTAACCGATGACTGAGCCACCCAGGCGCCCCATGAAATGATAATATTTTAGATGTCCTGGGTTAAACAAAATAGATTATCAAAAGTAATTTCACCTATTTCTTGTAACTCTTTAAGTGGCTACTAGAAAATTTAAAACCACACCTGTGGTTTGCATTTGTGGCTCGCATTATATTTCTTTTTTTTTTTTTTTTAATTTGAGAGAGGGAGAGAGAGAGAGAGAGAGCAGGGGAGAGGAGCAGAGGGACGGGAAGAATCTTAACTAGGCCCCACTCTCAGCACAGAGTCCAAGGTAGGGTTTAATCCCACGACCCTGGGATCAGGACCTAAGCCAAAATCAAGAGCCAGATGCTCAATCAACTGAACCAGCCAGGGGCCCCTCGCATTATATTTCTATGGGCCAGCCATGCTGCAGATTCTCGGCACGAATCCCTGATAGATAGAGGATAGAGCTAGCCTGGAACACTGTGATGCTCAGTACCCGCTGACCGAATGGCTGAACGAGAGGCCTCCCCAACAGTGCACATGAGACCCTAAAATATAAAGGAGGATGAGTTTGGAAGGACTTTCTGCCCCACTGCCCAGGACGTGCTGGTTTCCCAGTGGCATTCCACCCGAAGATCGCCCTCTAACAGGAAGCCACGGGCCTCCATAGAAGGGTCAGTAAGGCTTCGAGTTCCATCACCACTGGTTCCCTAATTAGAAGCCAGGAAAAGCCAGTATCCCTTGCAGACAGGACCAGTGATACAAATGGATACCCAGACATGGTCCCAGCCACCCTGGGTTTTTTTTTCCCCCTCTCTCTGTTTCCTCCCTCTCTCTTGCTCTCTCCTCTCCTTCCCTCCCTCCTTCACTTTCACTGGCTCCCAAATTACAGCCTTCTGTCAGAAACAGAGACAATCAAGGTGGCACGCAGGGCCCTTGTCACAAATGGCATCTCAGGTCCTCTCCAAATGGAGCATGGCCTTTAAAGAGAAAAGCAGTGCCGCTATCAGCCTGCCTGGGGGAAGATGCATTTCCAAGAAGGCACGGGCCACAAGAGACTCCCTCCCTCGTAGGCTGATCAGCCTGCGGGAGGTTCTGGGTGCCTGTGACCGCACAGCCAGGCGCGGGGCTGCTGGGGTCCAAGAGACGAAGGCCTGCCTGGCCTGCTCCACACCTCATGTTGGGGCAAGAGAAGCAGGGCTCAGCCCCTGACCGGCCACCGCCCAGATACCTCACCCAGGGAGAGGGCCTAGAACAAGCCCCTTCCCCAGCTCGGGGCCTCAGTTTCCCCACCTGTAACAGGGGGAGTCTAGCTATTTCTAAGGACCCTTCCAGCCCTTGGAATGGAGGTCACAACCTCAAAGGGCTAAAGGGCAAATGAGTAGAGAGGGATCAAATGTGAGATGGCAGGGAGGGTGGGGCTTCGTGGAGAGTGAAGGCTGTGAACTCACCGAAATCTAAAGGGAGGCTCTCAGGCAAAACTCGGATGTGAGACAGAAGTCAGAGCGAAGTCCGAAGTGGCTACTTCTGGAGTGGGTGACGCTGCCTGGGAGGGGGCATGCGGGAGCCGGCCGAGGCACTGGGAACGCGTCCCGTCCGCGTGGCGGCGACACAGGCATGCACACGCGCACAGGTTCGCCCCTTCCATTTCCGCTCTGCTTCAAAGAATTTTTAAACTAAAAACAGAAGTAAATAAAAGGCTGCAATTCGGCAGCGACCGACAACTGCCAACTGGGAACACAGACCCTCCAGCGCCAGCTCGTCACAGATGCCAGAAACCTAGACTTTCATGCAAAACTGCTGTCGTTTTAATGTTGTTAGTAGCTAATTTAAAATTAAAACTCACAGCCACGCACGTGCACACCCATACACACACACACACACACACACACACACACACACGCCTTCAGGCAGAATTCAATTTATGAGCTTACAGACTGTCAACCTCTCAAAACTGCTAGACTACAACGTGCCTCACACATGACTAAATCAAAAGGGGTAGGAACGAAAGCTACTACATTTTGCGTGTGTCCTGTGAGCCAGGCACCGCACAAAAGGCTCGCTCTCTCATTTTCCCCTTATTAATGCTGACAGCAAGCCTACAAGGCAATTGAGAATGATTCCCATGTAACAGATGAGAAAACTAAGGCCTGGGCAAGGCGGCATGCCGGACCAAGGCTTCGGAGCTCAAGGGCAGACACACTGGTGTTCAATCCCAGTGTTCTCTGCCTGCTTCCAAGCTGCCTTCCAAAAATTACGAAGGGAACAGGTTTGCAATCCCCCTTCATGACACAGCTTGAGGCCCCTGAGGCCGAGGACGACGTCCGCTATTCCCATGCCCCTTAGCAAAACACTGAGCCACGCGGACTTTCACTGCCGATGCGAGAGAGTGCCTTAAGAGCACGAAGGCCGAGACCCAAATATAGAGACCGGCAAGGAGCAGCAGAGGCCTGCCCCCTTCCCCATGACAGATCCAGATTAAATTTCACAGTGGAAGACGAGAAAGCTGTCTCTGTGTGGCTCCTTCTTAAATATGCCAAGTTTCTCACTGACACCCTTCTGGTCAATAAAGTTGGTGAGGATACGCATTTTCTGCCCAAGGGGATTCGATAGAGCTATTTTCATATTGAGCCAAAATAGATATGGCCCATAAATGCTCCAGTTTTTCTCAGTTGACTCTTCTGCACAAATGATTAGTCACCACCGATGTAGATATGCAAATCAAGGTACGGAAATTTCCAGCACTCCAGAAGCACACCTCATGCCCTCCTCATTACATCCCAGGGCAACCATGATTCCGTCTTCTGTCGCAGAGGTGGGTTTTGCCTTCCGCGGCCCCTTTCGTACGGGGCCCAGGCCCTTCTGTTCTCACGGTGCCTGCCACTCCCTGTCATCTCACATGTGGCACCGTGTATCTGTGTGCCTCCTGGCCCTCGCAGGCACGTGAGTTTGAGACCTCCGCTCCAAGGGCATAGGCCCGCAGCCCAGAACACAGCAGGACGGGCAAACCTGCCCGGTGTTGAGAGTAACCAACGTGAACAGTGAAAACTGGCTATGGCCACACCAAATGCCCTGTGTGTTAAGGGCCAGTTAACAGCGGGGCTAGAAGAAGTTAGGGGATCGATCGCCTGGCAACAATAGGCCATTCTGTCAACAAGCATAAGTCTACCAGCGTGGCAGGCCCTGAGGATACAAGGAGGAGTAAGATACAGCCCGTGCTTCGGGGGGCCTCACTGTCCAGGAGAGGGGTCAGACCCTTGCAGAGTAGTAAAATGCGCCAGGGAAGGAGGTGAGGGAGGGAGCACGGGCTGGAGAGGAGTCCGTGAAGGCTTCCCAGGGTTGGCGATCCCCAAACAGCGTCAGTAATATGCATGTAAGCGCACGAGGCTGGAGCACAGAAAAACCCCCTCTGATCCCCACTCCTTTCTTCCTGGAGGCTAACTACCCCCATGCATAAGAGCCTACCTCGTGAATGACCTTGCTCACCTATTACCGGCACAAAGAAGACGGTCCCAGCGCCAAGAAAAACTCTAATCGAGGCTCAAAATAAAAAATGAATTAAAAGGGGCGCCTGGGTGGCTTGGTCGGTTAAGCGTCCGACTTCGGCTCAGGTCATGATCTCACAGTCCGTGAGTTCGAGCCCCGCGTCGGGCTCTGTGCTGACAGCTCAGAGCCTGGAGCCTGTTTCGGATTCTGTGTCTCCCTCTCTCTCTGCTCCTCCCCTGTTCATGCTCTGTCTCTCTCTGTCTCAAAAAAATAAATAAACGTTAAAAAAAAAATTTTTTTTTAATGAATTAAAAAAAAAAAACCACTGTAACTGCTCGAAATCAACGAGTTCAAAGGCAATTAAGGCAATTTTTAAAAACAGCTTTACATTCTAAAACACTACAATTTTAAAAACCTGAGGGTTCATAAAAAAAAAAAAGTCTTTTCTTCATCTAGTTGGGTTTGAACTCTTACTGACGAAGGAATGGCTCACGTCAGCGTCACCGTGGTCAGGCCCACGCCCGGGCTGACCTGTGTCCTCCCACGCGGCTCTCTGGTCACTCTGCACCCCGGAAGCCTTGCCATCTTCCTGGCAAGGAAGCCAGCTTAGGGGAAGGGCAGTCCTCTTTTGACAGGGCTGGGGCATATGCCATGACCTTTCACCTGTGACACCACTGGCCTCACCGGGCCGCTGAGCCAAATCTGCCAAATCTTCTACGCTCAGGCCAGCCTTGATGGCTTCCGGATCGCCATTATTCCTTCAGAAGACCAGGGGGTAACTTGCCACCATCCTGGCTGGCATCATCCTTGTGTCTTGGGGCTCAGGGGTTCCCCCGGCCCCAGGGCAGCAAAAGTGGAATGTCCAGCCTGGGCTGGAGGGGTGAGAGTGGAGCCTGGTCAGTACCCTGCCCTCCGTGGGCTATCCCAGATTAGCACGTATGCAGCTCCCTCTGCGTAAGTCCTGTGGCCGCTGAGAGGTGTGGTCAGTGAGGCCCTCCAGGGTGTGGGAGGGACAGATGAAGTGGAGGACGGTTACTCAATTCCTTCCCTTTGAGGGACAGCCTCTATCCAGCCCCAGGCCTCCTAGGGGCAGAGCAGTATATCGGATTCCAGAAACCCTGCCCTGTGCCCACTTTCTTCCAGCCCAAAGGCAGCACACACACTAAAGTTTTGACTGCACGGAAAGCTGGGCCGCTGCGTGACTCTGTTTACAGGTCCCCAAAACACAGACACTTTGTGGCATTAGCAGGGGATGGCCCCGAGGCGCCAGCGGAAAACTGTTACCCGACCCTAGCATGATGCAGGAAAGGAAGTTCCAGTCTCCTTCTCAAACCCACGTTCTGATCCACTGCCCTATGTGGGACACTCCTTCTGCACCAAAAGGTTGTGAAATGCTCATGTCCCTAGAAGATACCGTGGACCAGGGCTTCTCAAACTTTATTGAGCAAATCACTCAGGGATCTTATCAAATACACATCCTGATTCAAGAGTTCTGGGATGGGAAAGAAGCGTCTGCCTTTCTACCAAGCCCCCAGGGGGTAGTGATGCTGTGTGTCCACAGGCCACCCTCGGACCGCAAGGCTCCGCCATGCCTTCACCTCCCAGAAGTATGCGCATGGAAACTAAGGACTTCAGAAAGACACCCTTTAAAATATTAAGCTCAAAGAAATGAACCCTAAATGGTGAGACTGCAGGTAAGGTGGCTTGTTGGAAGAGGAAGCTATCTGGGAGGCAAACATGACCATCTGCCAATAGAACCCTCAAACCAAGCCCCTCAGCAGGCAGATGTGAGGACCCCAGCTGTTTGAGGATCAGGAAGGCCAAGACAGACATGTGTATGGGGACCCAGCCCAAATAAGGGCCAGGATGCTAGCCCCAAGCCTCCCACTCGCTCACTGTCCTCCACCACCTAGCTCACACCCATTACTTCCGTTGTGCTATCTCTCCAGCCCATGGGGTACCCCCGCTCCCTGTCATCCAGGTCCTCTGCTTTCTGACCCTCTCCCGCCAGAGGGGAACCCTCCCCAAGCATTCCTATTCGCAGCTGAGCCCCCTCCCCTCCTGGCCCTTCCTCCCGCAGAATGACCTCTAGTCCCCCACCCCGTGGGTGCTGCCCGCAGTGCGCCTACCCCTGCACCGTGACCCAAATGTTAACTCCAGCCAGCTCTCCCCACCATGGGCTGACTCATCAGCACCTCGCACCTGGCTCCAACCCGCGGCTCTTGGAGCCCACCCCCACCCAGTCGAGGGACTGACTCCACCCAATACGCCCGCGGGGACGCACACACAATCCTCACGTGCCTCTCCAGCTTATTTCAAAATTCAAATTGGGGTGGGGGCTCTTGCTAATTGCCTGAACGGTAAGGGTCAAAGCCTCTGGTCTAAGAGAGCAAAGTACAGACAAGAGGCAGGAGCTGCTTTCTGAATTACTAGGGAGGGAAGAGGCGTGTTACTACTCAGGAAAGGCTAATTTTCCCCCCAGTGGCCACTGACAACACCAGGGCTGGGGGGTTGGGGTCGCAGTGGGGCGGTGGCCGGCGGCGATGGCCCCGGATCTCCGCTCCGAGCACAGAGGCAGCGACTCTAGGTGCCGGCTCACGGAAAGCAAGGTACTGAGAGCTCGCCGGCTGATGCCGCCACCACCTTGGAACGCGCGGGCTGTCCACGCGTCCCGGGCTGACCTGCAGGGGAGGTAAGGGGCAGCAATCCCGAGCGCAGGCCTCCAGGGACAGCCAGCACCGTCGGTGGTGGACCTGCCCGCGGAATGACTGGGGAAGCGAAGTGCAAGCCGCACTAGGCTCCCTGCTCCGCGAGAGGTGCATTTCCCCAAAGCCGGATCGGTTTGGGAAGGTTGCGGGGGTCCTCTGGGGTCTCTCGCGGTTACTGAGAGGTGATGAGGGTAAGGCAGAGCTACGTGACTGGAGGTCCCTCCAGCGCCACTGCCCAGCCCGCGGTGGCGGTGCGCCCCACCCCATTCCACTGTCCAAATGGGGACCCAGAGCGCGAAGGGGACGGGAGTGGGATCCCGACGCTCTCTTTACCGCCGAAATTCTCCCCACCCCAGACCCAGACCCAGACCCGACCCTCTCCAGGGCGCGGAGAGCAAAGCGACCTAATGTCCAGGAACCGGGTGAGGAGTGCAGTGCCTGTCCCCCCTAGGCCAACCCGGCGGGAATTCGAGTTCCCGGGAATCAAAGTTGCCGCGCGTCCGGCCGCGGGCTGGGAACGGGCGCAGCACCCCGGCCAGGGGCGGGGGACGGAAGGAGGCCCCGGACGCTCGCCGCGGGCGATGGCCGCGCCCGGAACAAGTGGTTCCGCGGCGGCGGTCGCGACCCCAGGGCTGCAACTTTCCCGCCGCGTGGCGGGCGAACGGCGCGGAGAAAGCGAGGGAAGCGGGGAGGGAAGGGGCGGTGCGCGGCTGTCGGTACCGTGTGCGGAGAAGCGCCGCGTCGCGCCTCGGGCTCTGCTCTCCGCCGGGTCGGCCCCCACGGGCCGCCTGCTCCGCTGCTGGCCACCGCCGCGTCTCGCCGCCGGCACGAAGGCTCACCCTCGGCACGCCGGCCGCTCCAGCGTCCCCTTGGGCCCGCCGCTGGCCGCCTGCAACTTCAGGCGCGCCGCGGGCTCGGACGAGGCGCACCCCAAACGTCCCGAGGCTTTGCACCCCCGCGCTCCATGCCCGGGGCCGGGCCGCCCCGCCCCGCCCGGCTCAGCGCCCGGCCGCCGTCGGACGCGTCTTGTCGCCGAGCATCGCGCCGCGCAGCCCGCGCCCCTCTCTCCCGAGCCGCCGCCGCCGCTCAAGTCCGCGATCAACTTTCCCTCGCTTCCTCCGCCCTGCTCGGCCCCCGCCACCCAGACCCCGCCTCCTGACGCTCCCTCCCGCGCTCCCTCCTCCCCGGCCCCCGCCGGCCGGGCCGCGCCTCGCCGCCCACCCCCTCCACGCTGCGCGCCGGGATCGCGGTGGCCCCTGCCGGGTCCCGCTGCGACCCCCGGGAGCCGCGCGGAGCCCGGCCAGGCGCTCAGGGCATGAATATTTCAGTGCTGGCGAAGCTGCCCTCTGCCGATGTCATGGCACCGGCTGCTGTGGCAACTCGACGAATCCCCCCCCCAAGGGGCAGGGAGGACGCCCGCGGAAGCGGCCCCAGGTGCGTGCGGGAGCCTTGCCCCGCAGGGCCGTCCGCCCTCCCAGAGAGGGGCGCGCAGAGGGGTGGGGGCCCGGCGGGCCTCCCGCCGGCTCCGCGCCTCCGGCCGAACCGGGAAACGCTCCCGGGAAGCCGGAGCCAGCGAGCCGGCCCACGGCCTGGGTGAGCCGGCGCCATCTGTTGGCTTTAAGCGCCCCCTCTCTGCTCCCAGAATCGCTGAGCTCCGTCCCTCTAGTCCCCGAGGCCGCTTGGCTCAACCAGCTGCCTTTGCCCACACCACTCATGGCGCTCCCACCTGCGCCGTCTCCCTCACTCGAGCTCAGAATGTCCCCCCGGTGCTTACAAATGAAGGACCCCGGATGGGAAGAGGGCCTTGAGGTCACCAGAACACCCTCACTTGTGCAGTAGACCATCCTGCAGTAAGGGTCCCCCGGCCTTTTCTTGCCCACCTATAGGGATGGAGACTTCATGACTTTTCCGGACGGCTGGATTGGGGAGGAGTCGTATTTGATTCACGAATTGTAGCTGCGGAGGGTCATTCCTTGACCTTGATCTTCACTTCGCCAGGCTAAACATTCTGAATTCTTTTACATGTTTACCACGTGACAGGGTTTCTGGACCTGTCAGTGTTGCAGTGGGCATATTGACAATAGCTGCCTGGAGCGAGGCTCTGGGCTGAGACTCCGCTCCTGTCCTCAACACAGCCCTTCTGGTAGGTCCTGTCATTAGCCTGGTTTTACAGTAAGAAAACGGGCTTAGGGAGGTGGGTGACTGACCCACGTGGTGAGTCAGGTGTTGAACCGAGAATCTGACCCCAGACCTTCCGTTCTTCACCATTCACTCGCTCATTCACAGTTGCTACTCTGCGCTGGTTGACTGAAATAGGTTCCGGGAGTATGATGGGGAACAAAGCAGGCTTGGTCCTTGTGCCTGGTGGAGGAGGTCCTCTAATGGGGGAACCAGACTTCAGTCCATGAAACGCATAACCGGCTAGAATTACAGCCAGAATCAGTGTTAGAAAGATGAGTGCTTTCATGGCACCTGGCCTAGGGGATCAGGGAGGACTTCTTGGAGGAGGTAACGCTGAGCTGAGATCTGAAGGATGAGCAACGGAGAGAGAGAGAGAAAGCGTTAGGCGGGAGAAACCTCCCGCACAATGGCCCTGTGGGCGGAAGGAGCTGGCACATGGAAGGGAGTGAAGGAAGGAAAGAAGGAAGGCCAGAGAGGGTGCGGAGATGGCCAGGAGGACCGTGAGTATGGGGCCAGAATGGGAGCAGCAGCCAGACTGTTCAGGATTTGATCTTTATCCGAAGAGTGGAGGCTTTGAGGCAGGTGGTGGGGTGGAAGTTGCGGGATGGGAGCGTCACGATCCGATTTATGATTGGAAAAATGGGGAATTCATCGGGAGGCAACGGATGATAAGGGACCAATTCAATTTAAAAATATTTACTGGGGCTCCTGGGTGGCTCAGTCGGTTAAGCGTCTGACTTCAGCTCAGGTCATGGTCTGACGGTGGGTTGGAGCCCCGCACGGACACTGCGGAGCCTGCTTGGGATTCTCTGTCTCTCTCCCTCTCTCTCTGCCCCTCCCCCACTTATGCTTTCTCACTGTCTCCAAATAAATAAATGACCTTTAAAAAAAAAAAAATGTACCTATCATCTACTGTGTGCCAGGAACTTTTCTAGATCGGAGGTAAGCAAACTGCCACCGTCAGGTCAAATCCACCTTGCTACCCATTTTTGTCACTAAAGCTTCCGTGAAACACAAACATGCTAATTATGGCTCCCTTTACACTACAGCCGCAGAATTAAAGGGTTGCAGCCACCCTTGAAGCCTAAAATATCCACTCTTTGGCCCTTTACAGAGAAAGGTGGCTGACCCCCGTGAATCTAGACACTCAGAATACGTGAGTGAACAAAACACGCGTGCTTGCACACAAATCCCTGCCCTCCCAGAGCTCACATTTCTGTTGCCTGTGGCAGCTGTCCAGGTGAAAGAGGCTGGGACCTGGTGGTAGTGACGGAAGTGGAGAGAGAGGTGGCATTCAGGAGGCAAAAAGGCCCCAGGACTGGGAGAGGTAGCCATCGGGGGATGATATAGATCAGGTGTCAGGAGACCCGGGGCTTCTAGCTTGTGGAGGCAGATGCACAGGGTCCCCGAGTTGGAGAATGAGGGAGGAGGGCCACCATGGGGGGACATCCGTGTGCTATGACTGAGCCCAGACGTCAAGCAGCCCATTGGACACGCGAGTCCGAGGCCTGAGGGGAAAGGGCAGAGCTGGAGGTACGCTAGGTCACAGGTAGTCACATTTTAGACAAGGTGACAGAGCCAGAAGCGGGGCGTTCTGTGTTCTGAATGAGAGACTCCTCGTTAGCTCGATGGACACCGGGCCCCTCTTCACATCATGTTTCTCATTCATAAAATAAAAGTGTTAGGAGAGGTGTTCTTCAGAATTTCTTCAACCCTAAAACCTTCTTTGTTTCTGGTTTGCCCCCATCTGTCTTAAACTGACTCCCTAAGCCATCTTCAGGCATTTTCCATGGGACCGAAACAGCACTCAGCTCAGGGAGACCATCACCTCCTCTGCTGCGGGCACCATACTTCTTCTCGTAGGACCTTTCAGCTAGGAAACTGGGGTGTCCACCCAGGGTGCATCCAGCCCACAGAGCCACTCTGAGTGTGTAACACAATTCCAAGCGAATTTGGCCGCATGGCGATGAAAGAGCTGAGAATTCAAACGGGGAATTAATGGCAAGGTAACCCAGAGGTGGGTGACGGCGAGAACTTGCCGTACTCGCCCTGGGCTGGAGGGACAAAAGGAGGAAGCAGTACTACCAGGCTCAGGATCATGCAGTGCAAGATGGAACCGTGGGCCTGTCTGGTGGGGACTGAGGATGTTTCCACGGCCAAGCGCTGCTTGCAGCCCGGTGTGAAGGAAACATACCTCGGCGTCTCCCTTCCCCCAGCCCTCTGGCCTCCCACTCGGGCCTCCCTTTGGTCGACCCCAGCCAGAAGCCAGCAGACCCGGGAGCTTGAGAAGTCCAGCCTGTAGCAGCAGCTCCGCTGGGATCCAGAGCATAGCAGAGGAGAGAGGGGCAGGGACGTGAGCGGAACCGGCCAGCACCACGCACTGGGGACACAGATGCGAATAACATCCAGCCCCCGTCTTTGAGGCACTCCCGGTGTAAGAGAGAGAGAGAGGCAGACCTAGAAATCAATTAAAATCTAGCAAGGGAGGGTGGCAAAGCAGAGAGGGAGCCCCAAGGAGAGTGAGGTGACAGGTTTCCAAGAAAGTTTGGTCCAGAAAGGCTGCCGGGACCAGGGGACCCGAGGGCTGATTGTGCTGCAAAGATCAGGAGTTCCACGGGCAGCAAAAGCAGAAGGACAGTCCAGGTGGAGAAACAGCAGGAGCAAAGGTGATCCTGGAGGTGAGTAGCGGTCCTGCTGTTCTGCACAAGAAGCAGCCAAAGGAAGCATGGAGGCGTTTGCGGGAGACTCGGAGGTGGGGAAAGAACTCCATCTTTCCTCTGGACGAGCTGGATGAGTCGTTGGAAATCTTGCATTTCTCCCGGGCTAGGGTTGCCCTCCATCAAAGCATTTCAGGGCTGCCCACCCACACAGCTCTTGGGGTTCTCCCCACCTCCTTTTCCTTCGAAAACATCTGCCCCTCCCCAAGCACCTGCAGCATGGAGGAAGATGGACAGTGTGATAAAGAGCCACCTCTCACCACCTTGTGTGGTTTTGGACAAATCGCTTAGCCTCTCCGAGCTTGGGTTTCCGCTCCCTTAGCCGGGGATCGTGCAGCCTGGCCGGCCTTCCTCCAGGGGTGGAGTGAAAGCACGTTGACAGCAGTAAAGAACCACACAGATGTTCACTGCCCAGGGCCCCAGCAGCGCGAACCCCCTCTCCTTCTGGTTGAGGGTTGGGGAGACGCCCCGCCGTGGGACATGAAGGATGGGCCAACCCCTGCCTCGAATGTAGCAACTGAGGGGTAGGTTCCCCCAGGTCCCGCCTCCTGGGTGCAGCACGTGGCCCAGGCTAGCCAATCGGAATCACCACTCTCGACATTGCCCCTGGAGGGGAGTCGTGAAGTTTAGAAATCCTTTAGAACAGTTGAGAGGTTATAGAAAGCACCAAACGCCTAGGGACAGCTCCTGAGGCCTGCCCTGGGCTGTATTCTCAGCTGCATTCCTGGCTGCCAGCCTTGTTTGTTTCCTGTTTCCTGAGCCTATCCTCCAGCCTTCCGGTTGTGCAATCCGCCCTCCCCGCCACCTCATCTATCTACGAAATTCATATTCTACATCAATTAGCCAGAGTTCATTGCTGTGACCGGCAACCATAAGAACTCTGCCTGATATGGACCATATGATGATTCTCCCAGTAATAGTGGGGGATCCCAGCCCAACATGGGGTCAGCACCGGTGAGTACCTGGGCCTCCCCTTTCCCAGAATTAAAAAAGGAAGGAAGGGAGGGAGGAAGATATCCTGGCTCCTTCCATACCAGAATACCTTGTCCAGGTATTTCCAGAAATAGCCACATCTGTGTAGTAGGTTCCAGTTCATCTTTAGCTCAGAGAGACACTCAATTTTAGGATCCTCAAAGGCAGGGACTGTGTCTTGTTCTTTCATTTAGCAGGCATTCCTGGAGAGGCCACAGTGTGCCAGGCTCTGAACTGGGTGCTGAGGACACAGAGAAGCGCATGATGGCATTCTGGTCCTTAGTCCAGTTGGAGAGACAGACACAGAAACAAATAGGAAGCATAGGATAGTGTCATTCTGGAAACCAGGACCAAGTTCAACAGTGACAGAGGGCCCTCGGGAGGAAGATCTGCCCCACCCCAACCAAGGAGACTGAAAGACTTCCAGCAGGAGGGGCCGCTTAAGGAGAGCCTTGAAAGATACCCGCCCCTGGCAAGATGAGGCCACTAGGGCATCTGATAGGTCAAAGGGGGAGGAGTGAGTGTATGCAAAGCCCCAGGGGCATCAAACAGCAAAGAGGCTCCAGGAGATATGGTGGTGGGGCTGGACCAAGGCATGCTGGGCAGGGATGAGAGAGGGGTCTCAGGGGATGGACCAGAGCTAGACAGAAAGGGCCTGGCGTGCCGTGCCGGGTCTGAGGGTCACTCAGCAAGCGATGCCGATGCACCGGTGAAGGATGAACAGGAAGAGAATGCACTGTCCCGGCTGGTCCCAGGCTGACACCTTGGAGGAAGAGGCACCTCGCCTTCACTGTCTTTGTATTCCTGAGCACCAAATAATCCGCTCGTTCACTGGCACTCTCCACGAATAAGAAAGGAAAGGGAGGAGGAAGGGAGAGAGGGAAGAAAGGAAGAAGAGGAACGAATCCAAACGTGCTGTTTTAAACCTCACCTGGGTTTGGACCAGATTCCACATCTGCCCCCAGCCCCCAGTGGGGAGCTCTGCTCCCCTGCTTCCTCCCTGGAAATGGAGGCAGGCCAGTGCGAGGTAATGCAGAGCTCATGAGACAGGAATGCAGTGGACTTGGGTCTTGGCCGACCAGCCTGGGCCTCAGTTTCCTCGGCTGTACGTGGGCAAGATAGCCCCCAGGCTCCCCTGAACGCCTCCCTGGGTTGCCGTTCAGGTAGAAGGGGAAAACACACACATCGAAACGCTTCATAAGCTGTGAAAACAAAAACAACACTTGCATGCAAGTCCCTCCTCCCCACGAGGGTCGATTATTATTTTTAAGCAACATAAACACCTCCCCTCTGGGTGTCCTCCATAACAGCTTCCCTGTCCCGCCTCACAACGAAGTACCCTTTCCTTCTCTCCGTCTATTCCCATCCCTGAGCTGGCGCAAAGCCGTTTGTCGCTTCCTGTCTGCGTCCCCAGCCCGCTGGTCCTCTCCCGGGGTAGCGCCTGCCACCATAAACCAGACATGTGTGCTCCTGAGTTTGGTTTGTGGGCCCTTGGAGCCTGGCACAGCTGTGGTGGCTCGACTCGGCTTGTGAAAGAGAAGAGGCTGGAAGGCGGACAAGGCGGGCTGGGGCCACCCGTCTGCAAAGACGAGGGCCCCAGGGAACCCCCGGGGGGCATGGCTTCCCTGGCCCCACCTTGGAAGCTTACCCCTCCCCAGCGTGGCCTACGGACCATGGCTCTTTCCCTCACGTTCTTGGCCTGCTCCCTGCTCCCCTCTCCCATCATTTATTTATAAGGTATTCATAGCAAAATGAATGACAAAAAGTTAGAAGCTAATTAAAGCTGGCACAGATTGGCACACGGGGGCATGAATTATGCATTGGGACAGAATGGCACTTGGTGGCAAGGACTGTACCGACTGCCCTGGGCTCTGGCAAGTGGATACAGGACCCCCAGCTCCAGCAGGGCCCCCACCCCTGCCTCTCCTGCCCTCCATCTGGGCCCTCTGACTTTGGGGACAAGAGGAGACTTGTCGGCCACCACCTCCCAATGGGCAATTTCTCCCTGCACAGCCCAGCATGTGCTGGCTGTGAGAGACGTCAACACCATAACCAAGGCTAGACTCACCCCACAAAAGCACACCCCCGGTTCTCCAAGCGCGTGCCTTCCGCAGCCCCTGCACAAAATGGGCAGGGCAGGGCTTGGCTTCCAGAGGGGTGGGGAAAGGTGGTGGGAAAAGCCTGCGATTCGGCTGGCTGGAGCCCTGAGATCATGACCTGAGCCAAAGTCAGACACTTCACCGACGGAGCCACCCGGGCACCCCGGAAGTTCCCTGTGCGATTCTAATGTGCGAAGGAAAGCCATGTATCTGGGCACAGGGGCCGGGGAAGTGGATTTTGATCCCAGAAGTCATGGATGGGAGTTCCTGCTCTGCCATTACTGACTGTGAGTTTGAGTATATGGCTCAAGCTCCTGGGGCCTCAGTTTCCTCCTCTGTAAAATGGGGTCAGTAGTATCTTGAGCTCCAGAGTCGAGGTGTTTAGATTCATTTTGAATCCTGGCTCCGCCTCTTAGGCAGGTTACCTAACTTCCCTTTGCCTCAGTTTGCTCATCTGGAAAGTGGTGACAAGAGTCATGAGGATTGAGTGAGTTGATGAATATAAAATGGCACCCCAGAGCCATGGCCGTTCGCTGTCCTGGAAATGGGGAACCCTGCCCCTCCTGGCCCACAGGGCTGTGGCCGGGATCACATGAGGACGAGGATGACACAGAGAGGCTGTGCGCACTGTGGGGCACAGTGGAGGTTTTCGGTCAGAAAGACAGGCCTCCTAGCTACCTTGCCTGGGCCCTGACTTTCCTTTTGTTTGCACAAAGGAGACAGGAATACGTTATCATCTCAAACATTTCAGACCACATAGACAAACCTCTTTTCTCCGTTTGGTGCGTATCCTTCCAAGTAATGTTCTTTTTATTAAAAAAAATTTTTTTGTTTAAATATTTATTTATTTTTGAGACAGAGAGAGACAGAGCGTGAGCGGAGGAGGGTAGAGAGGGAGAGGGAGACACAGCATCCGAAGCAGGCCCCAGGCTCTGAGCTGTCAGCACAGAGCCCGACGTGGGGCTCGAACCCACGAGCTGTGAGATCATGACCTGAGCTGAAGTCGGATGCTCAACCGACTGAGCCACTCAGGCACCCCCTTCCAAGTAATGTTCTATGTCCATATGGAAATGTATAGTTTTCAGCTGGGGGCAGGGATGTGAGAGAGCCATCTATCATGGCACACTTCTGTACTTTTGAATTTCGAACCATATGAATGGCTCAAATATAAAACTCAATATAAAGGGTATGCTTCAGGCGTGAGGAAAGTGGTCCCAGATGGAAGCTTGGATATTCAGGAAGGAAAGAAGAGGAATAGAAAGGAAAATACAGGCAAATACAAATGAATCTTGGTTGGATAAAACAATAAACCTAATGTCTCAAATATATAGAGGGAATTAAAATACACGACACAATAGCACATGAGTCAGGAAGGGGGTAAATGGAGTTAGCATTGTTCTAAGGTCCTTGCGTTGTCCAGGAAGTGGGTAAAAATGGGAACGTATGGGAAACGTTAATAAATCGAGGATATCTGGTCTATCTCTAGGCTAACCCTCAAAGAACGGTAAATGGATGTATAACTCACCAGCCAATAGGAGGGAAAATGGAATAATAAAGTTATGCGTGTGTGCGCGTGTGTGTGTATTTCGAGAATTATTTGTTGTTTATAAATCGAGTCATACTTCACCCATTGTTCTATAACTTGACTTTTTCTGTTAAAATATGTCCCAGAGCTCTTTCCACACTGGAACACAGAGGGTCTGGCTCCTCTCTTTAATCTGCCAGCGTGTGTTCCATAGAATGATGTTGACAACAGAGCACGAAACTGAGTATCAGGCCCTTCCGAGCCTGGGGTGCTATGTGACTGCACAGGTCACATGCCCGCAGAGCCAGCCCTGACTGAGACAACGGGGCAGAGAGAAGGCAGTGCCCGTGGGAGTGTCCGCAGCCTGGACCGGAAGCAGTAGGCAAGCCTTGTTCTGTCCAGGCTCCGAGCACCCCGTATTCGTCACACACCAGAAAATCTTACATCCGGGCGGCCTGTGATCAGCTGGTCCGGTCTCCCCACCTCTGGACACCACTGCAGTCCAGCCACCCCAGAGAAGATCTCACTCCAGTACTGGTTACATACTGGTCTCCAGGGATGGGGGCCCCATTTGTTACAGTCTGCAAGTTACTTCCTGCTAGATGCCAGCCTTCTTCAGGTCATCTCTGGGAATCGAATAGAGAGAGAGGGTTGTTCTGTCCTCGGGTCTGTTGTAGTCTATGCAAGCACGCACAGAACATCATCTCTGTGCAGTTATGTCTTTAACACTCCATAACCCCTCTTCCTTGAAGCAGAAGCGAACAGGCTTCGTCTGAGCCTCCAGCCGGCAACTCTGGCTGGCTGTATTTAGTGGTATCGTATTGTTATTGTTGTATTTATGTATTTTTTAAAAAAATATTTATGTATTTTTGAGAAAGAGAGCGTGAGCAGGGGAGGGACAGAAATAGAGGGGGACAGAGGATCCAAAGCAGGCTCCACGCTGACAGCAGAGAGCCCGACGTGGGGCTCGAACTCACAAACCGTGAGATCAAGACCTGAGCTGAAGTCGATGCTCGACAGACTGAGCCACCCAGATGTCCCTGTTGTATTTATTTTTATTGTTGTGTTTCATTTATTGCCACTAGCGCTTTTTTTTTTTTCATTTATGGTGGCAATAGATTTTAAAGAATGAATAGACAAGCTGAAAAGTGAGGGATTGAAATGGAAATAGAGTGAATAATGGTGTAGTTGGCACATGGGTTGGCCAGAGTTTGTCACTGCGGTAAGTAAGCGGCTGAAATTGGAGGTCCTGACCCTTAGAATGACGTGGAAGCATCGGTGTAGCATTCAAAGGCCCCAGCCCTCTCACCCTAAGAAACGAGGCGCAGCATACCTTTCAGGCCTCACCCTAAACTTGCTTCCCCACAAAGTCTCTGTCTCAGCCAGCAGAATACGCAGACACATAGAGGTCAGTACAAAGATGTTCAGGGCAGCGGTCTTTATAATGGGGAGGGGGAGAAACCTACATGTCATTCACTAGGGGGCTGGTCAAACAGGCGGCACCTGGGCTCATCTGTCCTAGGGGCCACTCTTCTCTTCGGACCCCCCTAGCCCCTCACCTAGGTTACACTGCCCTCTCTCCTGCCACTGCTCACCATCCTCCCCTGCCCTCTGCTGAAAGCCATCCTTCAAGTCCCACCACCTCCCGGAAGCCTTCCCTGACCACCTCCTGGACCCCCAGCTCTTCCTCTGACCCTCAGAATCCTCCCAATCTGGATGACTCCCCATACCCGTACATAGTATGGAATCCTTAGTGACCTTTTCTTCTTATGTCTTTCTGTTTCCAATAAAATCATAAGCTCCCAGAGAGCCGAAGGAGTTCTAGACAGAGGTCAGAAGGCCCGGGGTTCAGCCCTGACCCTGCCACTCTCTGCCTGGGTGACTTTGAACAAGGCATTTCTCCCCCTGAGCCTCTGTTTCCTCATTTTCACCATGAAGAGTGAGTTCGAGATGACAGGATCCCTCCTGCCCTCAGAATCTAAGGCCATTCTGTGTTTTTTCCCTATCTTCCTGGAGAAGTCGTAAAAAATAAGATTTTACATTTGAAGAGGGTTGCATTCATGAACTCATTTAATCCATGCAACAACTCCATGAGAGCAGTACTGTCCCCACTTCACTGATGAGAAAACTGAGGCGCAGGAAAGCTGTATCGGTGAAGTTAAACTAGGATTTGGGGTGTATAAGCACACCCTGAATTCTCAGTGGCAATAAAAGTTGACTTCTCCCTCGTATACGGTGCAGTGCTAGTGGACGGCCCCCCTCCAAAGTTTGCTTGGGGACCCAGGGCACTTCCGTCTTAGAGCTGTATAATCTGGCCACACACAGGTGACTGTCACAGGGCAAGAAAAGGGATGGCTCTGAACTGCTTTGGTCTGGAGTGACACACATCACTGTGTTCCCGTTTCTCTGGCCAGAACCAGTTCATCCCGTGGCTCCCACCTAACCACCAGGGAGGCTGGTTGATGTAGTGGTGAGCCCTGAGAATCTGAAGTCAAGGAATTTGACCAAGGCTGCATAGAAAGTGATAGAAGCAAGGATCTGAATCCAGATAGGGAGGTTTCAGGACCTTCTGCTGAACCACTATTCTGTATTGTCTCTGAGGACGTACCGGGTCTACAGGGGATGAGTAATAGAGGTTGGTGGTGACAGGTGAGGCATGGCGTGATGGGCTGGCATCATATGATAAAAAAAAAAAAGAGAGAGTAGGAAGAAACAGCAGCCAGACAGAAATAACATCAGGCAGCCACTGTCCACGGGAACAATCCTAATAGTTCCCATCTGTTGAACACCTGCAACAGGCCATAAAATGTTCCCTCTGATTCTGTTCAATGTCCTGGAAATAAAACCCACTTCCACCCTACAGATGAGGAAAGCGAGGCGCAAAGATGTTGAGCAAACTGCCCAAGGTCAAGCAAGCACACGGGAAGCATCTGGAGGCACCCTCGTCCAAGTCCCTCTGGAGGGAGGGAAAGCGGAAGGCTTTCGAAGGAGGACAGGGTTGAGGTCTGAGACCTACCAACCCTTCCTTGCCAAAGCCCCGGGCGGAGATGGCCTGGGGGGAAAGGGGAGCTGTTTTCCAGGGGCACCCTGAAAACTACAGAGAAAGACTGGCGCCCCCCCCCCCCCAACAGACCAATTCCCGGTGGCTTGGCTTCCCAAGGGAGTCCAGATCTGCAGTGCGGGGCGCCACCTAGAGGTCGAGGGCCGCGCGGCGCCTCTCCCGTTACCAGGGCCTTACTCTCCAGCCCTATTCTGAAGGAAACCAGTCTTAGAGACCGGTCGAAAACGTGGAGTCCTGGTTTCTGTCCTTCACCACCTGCTCCACCTCCCCCAGCCATCCTAGGTCTCTCTCCCTAGACTTTCTTCTACCACGAATATTAACTGATGGGCCAGGTGCCCTTATGGGCTCATCTTGGGACTGAGAGTCTAGAATTTGGGGTTCACTATCTGCTTGGCCCCTAGCTGGCTTGGGCACTAGCTTGTCCTGGGCAAGGCACTGCCCCTCTCTGGGCCTCAGCTGCCTCCCTTATTAAGTGCAGGTTACAACTGAAGGTAACACAGCGAGGCCTGGAGTCGGGCAGGGTGCCACTTCCCTTGCTGTGTGACCCTTTGGAGGAAGTCAATTAACTTCCGTGTGCCACCAGTGAACTCATCTATAAAATGGGCAGATGGTTCTTCTCCAAGAGCTTTGTTCTTGAGATTAAATTATCACTTATATAGGTAATAGAGTATATAAAGTACCTGCCTCAGAGTCTTGTTCTCTTTCCTCAACTTCCTCAAGTTTTAAAACTAGGGTTCAGTTAGTTCCCAGGGCTTCCATACCCTTCTTCCTAAGAAGAGTGGAGATCAGTCTCCGGATGCCCACGCTCTGAACATGGACCCTGCCCTCCCACACCAAAGCAGGGAGGGCCCAGGAGCCCTGGTTCCTGGCACAGTGCTCCCGACCCGGGTCCACCCAGCACATGGGAAAGGCCCTTTCACCTCCTCCTAAAGTCGCTTTCAGCTTCACAGTGGGCCTTAACCTCTGGTGACTCACTGCTGTCACAGTGAACAATGTCTGCCCCCCTGGAGTTGCACACTGTACAACCTCTGTGGCTGTTCATGTCAGCCCCGATGTTGAAATTCTCAGTGGTTAAAAACAAGAACTCTAGGATGCTGCCCCATGCCAGGTACAGCAGGAAGACGAAGGAGTAGCAGGCAAAATGCTATAATTCCAGCTGAGACAGAGGCCCAACTCCTCCAGAGGCCAAACTCCTCCAAAGCCCTCTCCTCCTGCTGCATCCAAACTGGGGTGGGAGTGGCCACGGCTGCTAACATTTACAGGCCTAGTGTTTGTGTCCCCGAACCTCTTTCCTTGTCTGGAGCCTGTGGGGTATAATCCCTAGCCCGCTTACTTTCTCTGGTTGAAAGAAAAAGAAAAATCTTGCAAGTCCTCTAGAAACTAACTTGTTCAGACACGCTATTTCCACTCCCACATCACCAAACTCATTTACTTATTTATTTATTGAGCACACCAGTAGGCGAAGGGCTGGGACTATGACAGTGGGCGCAAGGAGTGTCTTCTGCCGACTTGTACACCTTGCAAAGGAGAAAAGATGTAAAGGCGCCTTCCAGAAGGCACCAGAGACTTCTCCTGCCCCCATCTCCTCCTGGGAACAGCAATAACCACAGGCACTTACTTGGCGAGGCGCCCGGGAACATCACATACACCTATCACGTGGTTCAGTACTTTCAGCAAACGCTCAAAGGTAAGGGAGGTACCTCAAACCCCGTCTTAGAGATGAGGAAATGGAGGCTTGGAAATTTTCACGGTAAGTGGAGGAAGCTGGATGCCAACCAAGATCTGTTTGGTTCCCTGATCAGCGTGAACCCTTGAGTTATCCTGGGAAAAGCTCATCATCACTGCGTGTTCCCATGGGACAAGCACTCTCTGTATTTCATTTGATTTAATCCCTACACCAGCCATGCCAGTTAGGTTTTTTTCAAGTTTGTTTTTGAGAGGGTGCGCGCGCACGCGCGCGCGTGCGCACAAGGCGGGGAGGGGCAGCGAGCAGAGACAGAATCCCAAGCTGGCTCTGCACCGTCAGCACAGAGCCCCGTGTGGGGCTTGAACTCACAAACCCTGAGATCATGACCTGAGCCAAGATCAAGAGTCAGACACTTCACCGACTGTGCCACTAGGTGCCCCAGTTTGCTTTTTTTTTTTTTTTTTTAGAGAGAGAGAGAGGGAGTGAGAGAGCGCTTGTGAGCAGGAGAGAGGAGCAGAGGAATAGAGATAGAATGTTAAGTAGGCTCCACACTCAGCACAGAGCCAGATGCAGGGTTCCATCCCACAACCCTGGATCATGACCTGAGCTGAAATCAAGAGTTGGACACCTGACCGACTGGGCCACGCAGGCGCCCTGCCAGTTAGGTATATTCATCTAATTTTCCAGATGGGAAAACCGAGGCTTTGAGCGGACAGGGGAAACCAGTTCTTCCCCCGCCATCCTGGCTGACACCTCGGGAGTCAGACAGATTACAGTAATCAGCTAATGCCTGAGTAGGGCTCTGAAGATGCAAAGCCCTTATTGAGAGTGCTAAGTATGATGATTAAGTCGGAAGGTGGAATTAGCTGAGCAGGGGGAGCGGGCTGCAGCCACCAGGAGAGGGTTAATGACTTGCTGCCCGACTAAGCCGAAGGCAGGCTAGGAGTGAGAGGAACTGAGAGGTTTATGGCTCCACGGTGCTGCTTGCCCAGTGGGGGTGAGTGACGCTGGGGCTGCAAGGCCCCGATCACCCAGTGTCAAGGGACAGGGGCAGCATCCACAGAAAGAAGGCTGCCCTTGCCTTTCTCCCATCCATCCATCCATCCATCCAAGAGATGCTTAGCAACCGTCTGCTAGGTCTCAGGTGCTGCGGATACAGCCAAAAATGAGAGAAAGCTCTCAGTCTCATGGAAGAAGACAGACACTTAACAATAATCACATATCGAGGAATTGTTCATCTCTCTAAGCATAATAATGGTATTGTGGCTATATTGCATTAAAGAGCCCTAATCATCTAGAGATACATACCAAAATAAAGATGAAATGATATGATGCCTCTATCATACAGGGAAGGGAGGGTGTGGGGGTAGAGGTGAAAAAGGATTGGCCCTGAGTTGGTCACTCTTGAAGCTAGGTGATAGGTACAGGGAGGCCATGCACTATTCTGTTTTCTTTTGTAAATGCTTGCAAATTTCCATCCAAGAAAAAAGTGCTGAAAAGACACACAGGCAGATAAATAACATGTGGTGAGTGCCATGAAGGGAAAACAAATGACGTGGCGAGATACCATTGAGTGGAGTCTCCACTGCTTGGGCTCATTAAGAACACAGACCATCGGGGCTTGAAATCACCCAGGTTTCTACTGGGGAGTCAGGGGAGACCATTTTTGATGGGGTGAGGCACTGGGGCATCCTGAAGCCTAGTGATGGCCAAAGTAATCCTTTCTGTCTCTTTCCACCGCGCAAGGTGGGCTGGCAGGGTCCTGGGGAGAGGGCTCCCCCTTTTGGGCATCAACTGCATCCAAGACCAGCCTCCAAGTACTCTCCTCATTGTAATGGAAGAAGCCGAGGGAAGTCACGGTTGTAAACTTGTATCCATCACTGCCCATGCCTGTGTCACGTATGTATATTGCTTCTCTGCCATGAGCACCACATCATTAGAATACTCCCAGAGGCGTCGAGTCAGATTCCCCATTTGTAGATGAGAAAAATGAGGCTCTAAGGGGTTAAAATAAAAAGACTGACCCAAAGTCAGCAGCACAGCCGAAGATTGAAGCCTGCGTTCTTGTCAGTGTCTACCCCCCGCCCCCCCCCCCCCCACTGCCATCTAACCCCTACCTGTAAACACGGCCATCCTTCCCGATCACAGGAATGGGCAGGTGACAAGGAAGTGAGGGCTGTAGTTTCCTGGAAATGTGCAGAACCGAGCAGCCTTGGGCCTCAGAACATCAGGGAAAGCAGAGTTCAGGGACAAGCCCCCCCCCCCCCCCCCCCCCGCCCCCAAGCAGCATCCCTCAGCTACAGATCTGGCTCAGTTTCTGGGTGTTTGTGACGGGAAAGGCCCAGCTCTGGGTTAAGGGCACGTGCAGGGACCAGCCTTGAGAGCGCTAGTGTGAGGAGACCTCAGGCACGGGGAGGGAGCGCGGTCCCCCACACTGGGCACTCCGCACCTCTCCTGAGTGCACGGACTGTAGCACCCCTCCCAACAAGGCTGGATTCCTGCCTCCTTCCAGGAGAGCAGCGATGACCAGGGAGCGTGATGTGAGTGTGAGCCTCCCTTCTGTCCTCACTGGTGAGGAGCTTGCCCTCGGAACTCGGGCAGACTTGGGTTCAAGTCCTTGGGCAAGCCACTCAAGTCCTCCAACCCCCAATTTCCTCGGGGTCCAGGGCTGGGGAGCACGAGACAATGAAAGCAAAGCATTTAGCAGGGCGTTCAGCCTTCCGTGGGTGCCACCGTCATCTTCCCCGCTGGGCAATGACACCTCCTCCCGTGTTCATTTAAGGTGGTGTTGCTCTAGAAGCAGACCCGAGACAAGGATTCCAGAGCAGGCGGGTTATTGGAGATGATCCCAGGAAGCCCCAGGTGAAGAGTGAGCGAGGGAGGCAAGCGAGGGAAGGAAAACACAAAAAAGGTGTGGTTACCACTGCAAGCATCTGGAGCTCCGGCCCACAGAACATTCTGGGAACCAGTGTAGTAGAAGAGTAGTTCTCAAACTTTTCTGAGTGTGGGACTCACCTGGAGGGTTTATGAAAACACCAGTTGCTGGGCCCCACCCCCTAGAGTTTCTGATTCAGTAGATATGGAGCGGGATCTGAGAATAGGCCTTTCTTTTCTTTCTTTCTTTTTTTTTTTTAAGTTAATTTATTTTGAGAGACAGAGAGAGCAAGTTGGGGAGGGGCAGAGAGAGAGAGAGAGAGAGAGAGAGAGAGAGAGAGAATCCCAAGCAGGCTCCACACTGCCAGCTCGGAGCCCGATGCGGCGCTTGAATTCACAAACCGTGAGATCGTGACCTGAGCTGAAACCAAGAGTCAGGCGCTTCGTCGACTGAGCCACCCAGGCAGCCCTGAGAATATGCATTTCTAACAGATTCCCAAGCGGTGCAGATGGCTACAGCTCTGGGGACCACACTTAAGAGCCACTGGCGTAAAAGATACCTCGGCATGATCCTACCTGAGGGTTGACGTCCGCCAACTTTGGGTCCGGGAGTTTGCGAACTGCTTCCCAGGGCACTTACTCCCTGGAACCTCGCCCCAAGTTTGCTGCCACAGCCAGAAGGCCCTACTAAACCCATTGCTAGACCCCACCCAGGGGAGCACCTGTAGCTGGGTTGCAGGGTAGGGAGAGGAACAGCAGAGAAGTCTGCAAGGCAGTTTGATGTCTGATTGAAGGACTTCAGTGGGAACTAAAGGTCAAAGATGCCTTGGTGTAGGGCCCTAGGCCTGTGTACACATGGTCGTATGTTTCTGTACACGTTAGCGGGTGTTTCGTCCTGGTTGAACATTCTACACAAGTATTATGTTTGTGCCTAATTTTATATTTGCAACTTGTAATTCTTTTTCCTAAAGAGGCCCCCTAAGTTGTCTACGTGTCAGGCCCCATAAAAGCTGGGCTGGCCCCCGCAGATAGGTCTAATAAGAACACAGACTGGTTGGCTGAACTGACCCAAGAACACAGACCACCTGGGTTCAAGAATACCGAGATTCAATTCGGCCTTGCTACGCCCTAGCTGAGTTACTTTGGAAACGGAGCCTAATTTTTCTAAGACCTCCATTTACTCCTTGACAAAATGTGGACAGTAATCATCTTTTCCCTACAGGATCAAATGAAATAACCCCTAGAGCCAGGCCCACAGTAAATGTTCAATAAATATGAATATCTTTTTTATTAGTGTTAGTCCCCATGCTTTACTCTCGTTTATCATTTGCCCCATGATCTCCTTCGTCCAAGGCCAGGTAGGAGCCCAGGAACCAGGGACAGGAAAGATTCCTTCGGGATTGGTAGGTCCACCCCCCATCCTGCTACCACACCCGCTCCCTTGCCCGACCGGCCCCGCCCCCTCACCCTGGCGCCCGGCCCGTTGCCGGGCAACCACTGCCCGCCCCCGCACGGGGATTGGCTCGCGGCGCGGCTCCCGGCATGCCCCCCGGCTCCCGGAAGCCACGCTGGGCCATCTGTTTCCTGGCGGGTGGCCGCAGTGGCTCCAGAGAGGAGCGTGAGGAACGTGAGCGGCGAGACCGCGGTGCTGGCGGCAGTTCCCGGTCGAATTGAGCGCGGCGGGTCGGCATCGCCGCAAGTCACCGGGCGGGACGGCGGCCTCGCGGGGCTGAGGATCTGCCACCTCCCCCCAGGCGGTGTGAGTCTCCTGCCAGTCCGAGCCCCCCCCCCCCCCCCCCCCCCGGGGAAGACGGGGCTGAGTCCCGGAGGTAGCTTGGAGCATCCGCGGCCTGGGCCCCTCTCCGACAGCTCCTGCCACACCATCCCAGCCCTGGGCCCCGAGGCTCCAACACTCCTGGGCCTAGCCCATGAAGCTAGCTAACCTGTTCAGCTCTGTGACCTTGGGCAGATGCCGCTCCCCGCGCCCCAGAAGCTTCTTAGCCTTCCTGGTACCGATAATATCAGTACTAAGTGACCTTATTATTGATTGCTTACTTTTTACCCTTGATAAGCATTCTGTTATAGACTCTTCTGAGCCCAAGAGATCGGTATTTATACTATGCCCATCTTGGAGACATGAGGAAAAACCCGGCTTAGGGAAGGAATTAATTTGCCTGAAGTGACACAGCTCCATGGACCAGATTTCCAACCCCAGATAGTGCAACTCCAGAGTCCAAGATTTTAACTTAAGGCCTTCTTGTGAGGACTGATGAGAGGATATCAAGTCTTAGCCAAGCGCTAGGCATCTACTCAGTGCTCAAGGGTGGCGGACAAACCATCAGATTCATGGTAACAAGTAATAATAGTTGTGTCAGCATTAAAGAGTGACTTTGGCTAGAGCTTTGTCAGAGACCTGTTGCTTTGTCCACTTAGGACAGGGACGGTCTGGAAGACGAAACTGCCCTATTCCAGTTTCAAGTCCTTAAAAGTGTTGAAGCTATTGTGTCTTGTACTTCCTACTTACATTTCACTTCTCTCCATTTCTATTTTTTACCCCTTCCTCTCCTTTCTACCAGTTATTGCTGGCTCCAGGGCTGAAGCCCTTTGCCTCTGAAAATGGCCAGGTTTGTGCTGAGTTGAAAGGGGACAATGAATAACTTCAGAAGTTCTCACTTTTATTGGCTAAAATGAAAATAGCGAAAACAGCGAGGAAAGGAGAGTTAATGGGGCCTAAAGTTAAAAGGGGGCCTTACTTAGCCCTTGACTTTTGAGAAGAACACTGTGGTTTTCAGGGCACATAGATGTCTGTGTTCTTCCTGAATGTCAGAGACACTCATTCTAGGATCTGGGGACTCCTGCCTGGGTGTCAGTGTACCTACTTCTAAAATAATAAATTTGAATGGTATTTGCCACATGCATGTGCCACCTGTGTCTTTTTAAATTTAATATTCTTAATTTTTTTTTTTTATGCTTAGTTTTGAGAGAGTGCAAACAAGGGAGGGGCAGAGAGAGGTAGGGACAGGGGCTCCGAAGTGGGCAGAGTCCGATGCAGGGCTCGAACTCATAAGCTTAAGAACCGTGAGATCATGACCTGAGCCGAAGTTGAACACTTAACTGACTGAGGCACCCAGGCGCCCCTAATGTACTATTCCTTAACTCAATTTACATACATTGACTAAAAACCAGACTATAGATGCTCCTGGCTGGCTCTGTCAGTACAGCATGTCATTCTTAATCTTGGGTCATGAGTTCAAGCCCCACGTTGGGTGTAGAGTTTACTTCATCAAAAACAAAAACAAGCAAAAAAGCAAACTATAGATCATTACTTTAATAGAAAACCAATACCACCTGTCACAAATAGGACGCAAAAAACCTTATAAAGAAATGCAAATAAAACCAAAATAGTCTCAATTCTAGTGGGCAAGACCTTGAACTGAGGCCTGATATCATTCTGTCCAAAATCTATAAAGAACTTATCAAACTCAGCAACCAAAAAACAAATAATCCAGTGAAGAAATGGGCAAAAGACATGCATAGACACTTCTCCAAAGAAGACATCCAGATGGCCGGCCGACACATGAAAAAATGCTCAACATCATTCGTCATCAGGGAAACACAAATCAAAACCACAATGAGATACCACCTCACACCTGTCAGCATGGCTAACATTAAGAACTCAGGCAAAAACAGATGTTGGCGAGGATGCAGAGAAAAAGGATCTCTTTTGCACTGCTGGTGTGAATGCAAACTGGTGCAGCCACTCTGGAAAACAGTATGGAGGTTCCTCAAAAAATCAAAAACAGCTACCTTACAACCCAGCAATTGCACTACTAGGTGTTTATCCAAGGGATACAGGTGTGCTGTTTCGAAGGGACACATGCACCCCCACGTTTATAGCAGCACTCTCAACAATAGCCAAAGCATGAAAAGAGCCCAAATGTCCATCGATGGATGAGTGGATAAAGAAGATGTGGTATATATATATATATATATATATATATATATATACACACACACACACACACACACACACACACACA
>NC_064818.1:30837478-30841790 GCF_023721935.1 Panthera uncia | reverse complement strand
ACACACACACACACACACACACACACACAAAATGGAGTATTACTCGGCAATCAAAAAGAATGAAATCTTGCCATTTGCAACTACATGAATGGAACTGGAGGGGATTATGCTAAGTGGAATTAGTCAGAGAAAGACAAATATCATGTGACTTCACTCATAGGAGGACTTTAAGATACAAAACAGCTGAACATAAGGGAAGGGAAGCAAAAAGAATACAAAAACAGGGAGGGGGACAAAACAGACGAGACTCTTAAATATGGAGAACAAACTGAGGGTTACTGGAGGGGTTGTGGGAGGGGGGATGGGCTAAATGGGTAAAGGACATTGAGGAATCTACTCCTGAAATCATTGTTGCACTAGATGCTAACTAATTTGGATGTAAATTAAAAAGAAAAAGAAAAGAATTTTTTAAAAAGGGAAAATAGCAAGTTTTAGGGAGGTGTTGAAGACTTTCAGGCACCACACCGGAAGTTGCTCCTGTGGGTAGGCAGGATCGAGAGAACCGAAAAGGGAAGAACCTCCACGTGCGGGATTCGGGCTCGTGACCTCTCAGACCCCCAGCACGGTACCTGGAGCTCGCTGTCACACTTGAAGACCCAGTGGCCGAGACAGTCCGTGGAGTTGTCCACTATGCAGCCTCTGCTGTCGTTCTCTTCGGGTCTGTGCTGTAGGTGGGGAGTGGGAGATACGCCACGTTGTGTGCGCCACCAGGCTGTCCCCTCACGCCCTCCCTTCTCTACCTGACGCCACCTCAGGCACAGGGTAGGGGAAGCCGTTGGGCAGAATTTGATGTGCCCCAAACAAAGTCTTCACTCACCGCTGCTGCCTTTTCCTAGGGCCACAGAGGCAAGGGGGAGGGGCAGCTATTCCTGTCTCCCCTTCTGGGGCTGGGGAGACTTAACTCACAGAGGCAAGTAACCTCACTTCCAGATCAGTCCCAGCACGGCCGAAGGGTGTCTGAACAGGAAGGGGACGTCGGAAAAGGGTTTTATATGGAGCAAAATGTGGACAATGACCCAGCAGTGAGCCAGGAAGAGTCAGGAGAACCCAAAGGGGGCGAGAGCCATTGGCTGCTGTCTCTCACCGTCTGATTTTCCCCTCTGCCAGCTGAGGACCTTCCCCCGCCAGGGTGGAGATGGGGAGGATCAGGCAGGACCCCTTTTGTTATAGTTGTCCCCTAGGTTTCTAGGGTCTGGGATGGAGCCCAAGGCTTAGTATCATCCAGTCCCCGTGGTTTAGGGGCTACCCTAGTGATAGCATCATGAAGTTCTGTCTTCTTACCCGGAAGCTGCGCAGGCATCCATTGCCTGAAAACTGCTTAGGAGGCAAAAGGGAGGCCCAGGAAGGACCCATGATCTCTGCCTGTGGTCTGTCCTGTGTGTCTCAAGGGGGGGTGGGGGGTGGTGAGAGGTGGTTTAAGGAAGAGAAGGGAGCCCCTGAAATCTCGACAGACCTCTATGAGTCCTGGCCACGTGTCTAAATAAGGCACAGCTTTGAATATTTGGGAAGACAGAGGACAGGAAGTCAGAGAGGCACAGATAAAGAGGAAACTAAAGAAGTCTGTCTGGCTCAAAGGAAGTGGAACTCAAACTTCTAACAATAAAAAAGGAACATTTGTGGGCCCAGGGCAAGAGCACAAATCGAGACCCATATCCCCTGTGTCTCAATATGTACATTATAAGTCAGTTAGCAAACTTAAATTTATGTTCTTCCTTCTACCTTGACATACATACCTTTATGGCAACCTGGGAGGTCGGGTTTGCATCTGGAATTCTCTGACTTCTTAGAGTTTTGCTGTGCAAACGTCCTCCCAACAGGCCAGCTGGCATGGTGCTAACAGGCCCGGCACATTTTGGCATTTAACACCTCCTGTTCCCTTCTCCCAGAGCTTTGTGGGCAGGAGGCGAGCCACCGACCACTCTCTTCCGAACGACAACTTTGATAAAGCAAGGCCAGACTTCTGCATCCCTGGCTCACGGAAGGTTATAAGAAAATGCAGTCAATTCAGTTTTTGTTGCAAAAAGCGTTGCTGTTTTGCTGTTCGGTAATGGCTCATTTCCCTTTTTGAATCTCAGCGAAGACTCAGCAAAATGAAAAGTAGTTAACGCCACCTCAGCAGCTAATGAGCCCAGAGAACAGGTAGGAAGTGTGACCCTGCCCCTGGCAGGAGGCGGCCCTGCACCCCCGTGCTGATGTTGCCCAATTATAGAACGCAGGGGAGGGAGTGAGACCACAGCTCCTTCCAACTTGTCACCTCCAAGTTGTGGGTGGGACGGCTTGCCTTGCCCGTCAGTTCTCACCCTTCCTCCCACCTCCCTCCTCAATATTTATGGTGGAGGGAGCAGGTGGCAAAGAGCCAACCGAGGGCGTAGAGCCGCTGGATGCCAACCTCTGGGGCTAGCGGGGAACATGACTTTGGCCCTTAAAGTGCCCAGGCTCTGCCCTGAATCTGCGATCACTTTTAAGGAACGGTGACTGGGTGTCCACAACGCAGTAGCTTCTTTAAAGGTTTTCCAGTCCTGAGCCCTCAACTGGAACGGGAGCAGACGGAGCCCTTGTTCTCGCTCCCCGGGCCAGGTGTGAGCTCCTGATGGGCCCTCATCAGTCTTTGGGGGTCTGGCAGAGTGGTTCTTGAAGTGGGATTCCCAGACGGGCAGCATCTCATGCCCTACCCCAGACTTAGGGAATCAGAAGCTCTGGGGGTGGGCACAGCACGCTGCACCCGGTCCGGCGCTCCAGGTGAGGCTGGGGACGCCCGCTGCTCTAGTCACCTAGCGGCGCTGGTGTCCTGGGGTCAGACAGACCTGCGCTTGGACCTCAGCTCTGCCCCCGAGCAGCTGTGTGTCTGAGTCTTGGTGTGGCACCTATAAAACGGGGATGGTAACACTTCCTCATGGTGGAACTGAACAGGTTAAGATTATGCACTGACATGCTTGGTTAATGGGCCCAACGGGCGGTGGCAGCTCTTCGTTTCTCTGGAAATCAGATTAGCCGGGGTAACCCCAAGACGGCCGCCTTGGGGGTGCTCACAGGCCAGCGTGGCAGGACCTTTCGGATGTGTGGCTTCTGACTCATGCCTGAAGCCACCTCCAGCACCGTATGATCCGGTGACTGGTTCCCAGTTCTGGACCAGGACTGACCCATTGTGGGTAGGTCTGCTTGATTTCCAGCTTCTCCGAAGGAAACTCTCCCAGGCGCGCTGAGGGGGGGGCGTTGCTCGGTGGGTTGAGCGTCTGACTCCGGATTTCGGCTCAGGCCACGATCTCACGGTTCGTGAGTTCGAGCCCCGCGTCGGGCTCTGCGGTGATAGCATGGAGCCTGCTTGGGATTCTCTCTCTCTCTCTCTCTCTCTCTCTCTCTCTCTCTCTCCCTCCCTGCCCCTCCCCCACTGGCACATGTGCTCTCTCCCCGCCCCCCTCTCAAAATAAATGAATAAACTTAAAAAGAAAAAGGAAAGAAAACACCCCCACCTCTAAGGGCAGCGCGCCGACATGGTCTCTGCCGTGATTTTGCCAGATAGCCAGCCGGGCCTCTCGCGCTGGCAAGCGGAGGCCGTGTTACGAGTTACAGGCTCCACCGTTCCTCCTCAGCCAAAAGCGGGGTGAGGGTAACCGTGACCAGCTGACCTCACGGCGCAATGGGGAGAAGCCATCATTTAGCTCGATGAAGACTTTTACACGGATCAACCTATCTAATCTTCACGACAACCCCCATGAGGGTACGAACTCTGTCAACCGCTTTTCCAGACGAGGAAACCGAGGCAGAGAGGTTAGGAAACTTGCCCAAAGTCACTAATCAGAGACAGTCAGGATTCAAATCGGGTAACCTGGCTCCAGAGTCCTGGCCTTCGGCACTGAGCTCTGTCCGGGGACACCATCTCAACAGGGCAGGTTGTTGGCATCCAGGGGGCCTGAAGCCTTCGCACGCGCAACCCTTTGTTTTACAACCTGGTAGATGCGGTGGCCCCTCTGCCCGGGAGAAGCACGCAAACTTCTGCACACGCTCTCAGGGTTCCGCGAACCTCTTACCGCAGCCAGGGGTCCCAGGCAAGACTTGTGTGGCTCTTGGAAGTCGGAAGGGGCGCCTGGGTGGCTCTGTCGGTTGAACGTCCAGCTCTTGATTTCCGCTCAGATCATGATCTCACGGTTTGTGAGTTCGAGTCCTGCATTGGGCTCTGTGCTGACGGCACACTCACTGAGCTGGAGGCTCACTGCGCCTCTCCCCGCTCCCCTGTCTGTCAAAACTAAATGGATAAACATTAAAAAAGAAAGAAAGAAAGAAAGAAAGAAAGAAAGAAAGAAAGAAAGAAAGA
>NC_064818.1:30723038-30837468 GCF_023721935.1 Panthera uncia | reverse complement strand
AAAGAAAGAAAGAAAGAAAGAAAGAAAGAAAGAAAGAAAGAAAGAAAAAGGGCCAGGGTCATTAACATGCTCTGCCCTGGTTGCACTCCAAAGACCAGGCCTGGGGCCAGAGCAGCAGGGATGAGGCTGGGGGGCAGAAGGGCAGGACTGAGATGTTCAATCTCCTTGGGCCTTCAGGACTCAGTCCGCAAGAATCTTCAGAGCAGCACGGGCCGGGTGCCTGACAGTCTAGAGCAACCCAAGGATCATCCTGCCAACGGGCAGCGGGCGGACTTGGTGGCCTCAGGACCCCTCCCAGCTCTAGGTGCCTTTGAATCAGAGATAGAGGTGTGGTCGGCTCAGGACTTCCCACGTCACCCTGCTCAGTGCCCCGGGGGGTGGGCCCCACCCCTGGTTCCTTGGCACCCCGGTGAGGATACACGTGAGGCATCTGATGTGTAAGGTCTAGGCAGTGACGCTCCCAGCCTGTAATCACATGCTCTGTAAACTTGCACTTGGCTTCTGCTCCCAGTGCCTGTAAAGCCTGCAGCCTTGGTAACTGAAGACCAGTGGCTCTACATCGGAAGCGCCGAGGGCAGGCTGGGTGACCGCTGTGACTCACGCTGGACTGGTTAATCCGGCCTCAGGAAGGCTGTACGCTTCATACTCCGCACCGCCCGCCCAGCATGTGGCCCTGGGCTCCTCAGATCGGAAAACCTTCTAGAGAAAACCTTCTAGGCAGCAGGGTGACCAGGAGAGAAGTCAGGCTTTGGAAACTCACTGCCCTGGTCTGAATTCCAATTTGGCCTCTTGCTGACTTAACCTGAGCCTCAGTCTCCTTCTCTGTAAAATGGGAATGACCGCCCCCTCCCCGCCCCCCCCCCCCCCCCCCCCCCCGTGTGGTGTGGACCAGAAACACCTTTCTGGTGCCTCCAACAAAAGGTGGGTAAGTGAGGAGGGAAGGAAAGGAAAGCAGCTGCTTCTTAAAGACAGACCCAGCAGCCGGGGCTGGAAACTTTACGTGATGCCTCTTACTCCCAGTCACCAAAGCCACCTGCCTCCTGGGGCTGGGGCGAGACCTGATTCCCAGCCCACCCTCATCCTTTTTGCTTCCCTTTTTGCTTCCCTTCTCCTTCCTCCCTTCCATTCTCCCTGCCTTGTCCTTCCCCCCCCCCCCACCCCAGTGATTGTAAAACAATCAAGCCACATTCCTGAGGAGGGTCCAAGCAGCCTCTGTTGGCCCCAACTGTGGGAGGTGTGGCTTTGAGAGGTCGGCGGGGGAGGGACCAGGCGGCAGGCACAGGGGACAAGCCCAGAAGCTAGGGAGGGAAAGAGACAAAGTCAAGGAGTTAGTCCTGACAGGTTAGTCAGGTAAACCACGAAGGCGTGAAGACAGAGTCTTCCAGAAACTGGTGACCAGCGCCGATTACACCAGGCTCGATTCTAAAGGTTTTCTTTGTGTCAACACCATTCCACTTGCCGCACCCAACAACCACACGCGAGGCTGGTACCACCACGGCCCCGACTGTCAGATGCGAAAATGAGTCAGGGTCAACTTGCCCATCGTGCGAGGGCAAGGAAGTGGTGAGGACCCAAACCTAGGCAGGCCGGCTCCAGAGCGGAGACTCTCAGAACCGCTTGGAGACGCGACCAGTGTCTAAAGGGCATCTGGTTAGCTGGCCACCTGTCAATGATGGCGGCAAGATGCGTGTTGAGGTGGCCATTTTTCCAACTGAGGCTTAGGAAGAAAGTGAAGTGGCCAGACCAGAGGCCAGAGTGAGGGGCAGAGTGTGGTCTGGGGTCTCGGATCTCCAGCTTTCTGCCTCATGCATCCTGCCCCGCAGCTCAGGCACGTCTAGGCAGGACCCGGGGAGGGTTATCGCAGAGCAGGTATCAGGACTGGAGGTGTGGGGCCCCGGGGCCGGGCACCGCAGGGAAGGAGTTGAGCATCACAACAGACTGTCCAGGCAGCAGCAAAAAGCGGGAGGAAACACGTTCGTTGACGATCTGCTACATGCTAGGCACTTTTACCCACAACCCTGGGGCTCATTTAACTCTCCCAACAGCCCTGAGAAGCCTCTCATTTCAGAGGTGAGAAGGTATCAGCAAGACTGGGCCAAAGTGCCCAACCTAGAGGTGGCAGAACCGGAATTCCCGCAGTGGTCTGGGTGCCTGAAGCCTCCGACTGTCCAGTCCCTGACCCCACGCTGCAGGCCTGGAGCTCTCTCTCACTGGCAGTCAAGGGCAGGGACTGTCCTCCGGGGGTGCACAGGGCCGGTGCGTCAGCTGGCTGGAGTCTGGTGAGGGCAGGGAGCATTTGGGGTCAAGCCCACGGCAGCCTAAGTTGAGGTGGTCTCTCAGGCTGGCGCTCTTGAGTCAGCCTGCTACACACACTGTGAGCCCTGTTGCCACTCGGCCTATGTGGGCTTGGGTGTGTGTGTGTGTGTGTGTGTGTGACTGGTGGTGCCAGGCGGGCTCCGTGGCACAGTGGACGGTCACATTCTGGAACTTCTGATCATCCCCTTTACACACAAGGAAGTGCGGCACCATAGGCGATGCGACTCACGTAGCCAGTGCCTGGTGGGGCTGGGAGCAGGGCTTCCTGACTTCCAAACTTCCTACAACCCTGGGTCCAAAGATGGGTGGTGCAGCAGCAAGCAGCCACGCTGGGGTGACCTCAGCAGCAGGTGCGGTGTGGCGGAGGAGGGGCCGTGGGGACCAGAAGGGCAGGGGCTGGGGACCGGAGTGGACCGAACCGGGAAAGGCCTGGAAGCAGCCCAAGGTCCTGTGGTGGGGCCCGCGGGGACCCAGTCCAGCAGGGGGCCTGGTCAGATCAGTTAGGCGAGGGCCGGTGCCAGCGTTCTGGGCAATACATCTACTTGGCGTGACGCTCCCACCAGGCCACGGAGTAAGGAGCAGGGGAGACGGGTATGAAGAACCAAGGAGAAAATCAAGGTTCAACCAGGGGAGCAAGAGAGCAGGGCAGGCGAGGACTGAGTTTAGGAAGGCCTAGGTTTGAATCTTGTCTAGGCCACTTAGTAGCTGAGTGACCTTGGGTAAATTACGTAGCCTTTCGGAGCCTCACGCTGTTCATCTACAGATGGGAAAGTAATTGGGGTACAGTGCCTGACGTAGGGCAGCACTGGGCCAGGGGTTCTGGGCAGCTGGTGGCAAGGCGGCCCTGGACCCTGGGTCTGTGGCCAACTCACTACTCCCAGCCTCCACCTGCTGTGGGACCGGAATTCGTTCTGGGATCCTGCCAGGGTCAAAGATGAACTAGGAAGCGGGCCTACCTCGGCCATGGGTGAAAGGCAGCGGTGACCCGGGCCCATGGCCCTGACAATGCTGTCACCATGGAAGTGATGACGGAAAACAGATAGATAGGTAAGCCTGGGCTGTAAATTTAGCCTCCACTGGAATAAAATCGCTCAACTGATTTTTGGCCTCTTTCTTCTACTTGGAGTTCTCTATACAAGCGTTACATTGTCTCAGAAGCCGGGGTCCTGCAGTGACCTCCTCCCACATCACGTCCAAGCTGATTAAGGGGCCCCAAATCTTCTCTAGGGAGCACTGGGCCGAAGACAGCAGAATGAAGAGTCTTTGCTAATAATATCCCCTCTTGTAGGAACAAGCATGTTCTTAGAAGCACCTGTCACCGCTAGATGAAGAGTCAGCTAATTTAGCTGCCTCCGGCTTTCTTCGTAGAATAAAAGGAGGAAGGCGAAGCTGAGCATGGTCTGGAAGGTATACAAAGGCCTGCACTAAAAAATTGGAAGGTGGGATTAAATCAGAGACTATTAGGCAAAGCCAGCTTCTTGGGGACTCCCCCACCCTCACACTGAAAAATCCCCTTCGCTTTAGCAAGTTTCATTCACTCCCCCAAAGCATGTGAACTAGTCCCACAAGCCTGATGGGGTCACGGGAGACTAACCCCATGAGCTAGTATAGTGACCGGGGACAACGGGGTCTGAACGTCACCGTCTGCCCTTTTGCAGGGCGATGCCGCCTTCGTCTCCTTCCTCCCTGCCCGGGGAAGGAATGACCCTTTGTGAAATGTCCACTAAAGTGGGCAACAAAGAACAGTGAGCAAAAGTCTGGATAACTCCCACCAGCCAAGCAGCCGACACCTCCTCTGCCCCCCCCCACCCCCACCAGGAAGCTGGCATGTCCCCCCGTGCCCCCAGGGCTGCATCCTTGCAGCCGGCCACCCTCTTGCCCCCTGCACTCCGCACTCATTTCACATCACGTCCCTAACAGGGACACCGCTTCGACTTCTGAGAACTAACTCCCTCCAGTTGAGCCCCCACTACTCGTTTGGGCCAAGGTGGTCCCCATCTCCAAGCTCAGAGACCGCTGTTCTACTTTAAAACAGACATGCCACCCACCTGTCACACACCTGAGGTCATAATAGGTCACCACCCAGACCACTGCCCCAAACGACCACCAGCGTTAAAGTTGGTGAAAAAAACAAAAAACAAAAAACAAAAAAAAAAAACCAAGGGAGATTTCAGGCTTCTGCAAGGGGCGGGAAGACGGGAGAATTTATTTTTAGTTAAAAAAAAAAATATTTTTTCAAGATACCAAGTTCCAGAAAACCTTTCAAGGTGTCTATTTTAATTCTCCGGCTGAAGAGAGGGAGTGTGTACTAGCCTGAGCCGGTGGGGAACATAAGCTGCTCCCACTGGGTGGATTACCGGCTGCTTCCCCGGCCGGTCGGCTGTCTGTGGGACACCAAGGGGCCCGAGCCCTTCGGAGAAGGAGCGGGCTGATTTATGGCTCTCGGGATTGCTGCTTCTTGGGGTGCAAGCTCTGCTCTCTCTGCACGACTCTCTCAAGAAAGAACTCCTGGTCTGGTCTAGTTCCTTTCTCTCTGATTCCCAAGCCAGCCCGTTCCCCCAAGGAACAGCCCTGCAGAAGCCTTCGAGGAACTGAAAGAAATGTAAATTGTAAGTTACTACTCGTGTCAGAAGATCGTGTGGGGGCCACACAATCTGAGGGTCGCCTTTTGAAACAACAACTTCAAGATACCCAGCTATCTGGGACAAACCAGGCCAGGGTAGCACCGAGTACTGCTGGTCAAAGCTTCAGAGCTGTACTGATTTGAATACTAAGTAAATCTATGAAAGCCAGAGGGGCCGATGGCCCCACTCGGGACACCTTCTGTCCTTCCAGCCGAGGCTCTACCTCTCTGCCTGCTCCGTGGCTGTGGTTCAGTCCACAGGGGGCTTCGAGGAGACGGGAGGGAGAGAAGAACCAAGGGAATACACCTCCCGTGGGTCACGGTGGGCTGGATACGCCCCCTGCCCCCCAGCCCTGGCTGGGGGTAGAATGACTGTCCTATTTCTGGGATATAAAACACAACCCCTTAGGATTCCTACACCCACTCTTCAAATATTCTCAAATTATCCAATTTGAGTAAGTAGGCTGTTTCCCGCCGAGACCCCAACTAATACAGCCACCAATCTGGCTTTCGTTGAATATCTAGGCGTTTATGCCCTTGAACCAATGGCCTTGACATGTTGTAAACACGGACATTTAAAAGACCCCACCCTGACGCAAGCCACAGACCACTTTAAGGATCCTTGTTTGAAAACGCAGGCCTGACATCCTCAGTCCCTAGCACAGGGATGACTTCCGGAGGCCCAGTTTAGGGAATGAAGGGTTCCTGGAAGGCCTGTCTTTCTGGGGTCCCCCGTCTGGTTGGTGGGTGCACTCTCACCCACAGAAAGCAGGGGTCCGCAAGGCCTTGGGTCTCGGGCCTGAGAACTGGCCATTCCAGGGGATTCCCATTCCCCCCTCCGGCCCCGGATAGGGAGGACTGGGAATTGTCACATCTTGCTGTCCTCTGGAGGGAGAGAGTCTGGGACAGGCAAAGGGCCTGTGGTCCGGTTTCAGCACTGGCCTCGTTAACAGCCCCGAGTCAACACTGGCAACAAAGTTCCGAAGAGGCTATGAAACAAGATGGAATGTAACCAGCAGCTAGAAAAGGGCTAGGCGAGCCCAGCTGCAGCTCTGTCCTGCACGCTGCCCCAGCCCGGCCCGGCCCCCGCTCCCCATCTCCCTGAGGCTCCCGAGGGTCACACGGCACCAAAGTTCTTGCCATCGCCCCTTTTTAGATGAGGTGCACGAGCAGGGCAGAGCAGGCCGAGCCGAGTACTAAGCCCACGCACACGTAAAAGGACATCACCACCCCCGTGGCCTCGGCCAGCTCCCTGGGCACGATCTTGGGCCCGTACATGAGGGCCAGGGCGCTGAGGTAGCCATTGCTGAGCCCCAGCAGGGAGGTGAAGAACACCGGGTAGAGGTCGGACCGGAAGACCACGGTGTGCAGGTGGACGCGGGGCTGGTAGTTGCAGAACACGAACAGGGGGATGAGACAGGTCCGGAGGAGCACCAGCCCGGGCAGCACCTTACTTCTGGGCCCTGGCGCCTGAATCCAGGCCGTGACCTGCCGGCCACACAAGTCAGCGAAGTTAAACAGGAGGAAGGTGGTGAGGGGGACGAAGAACGTGGTAGTCCACGGCGAGCCCGAGTCCTTGTCCAGGGACTCGATGTTGGTGGAGATGGCGGGGAAGACAAGGCCGGTGATGAAGAAGAGGTAGATGATACAGAAGCCCAGGCCGGCTGTCTTCTTCAGGATGGGGCGGAGGGGCGGGATCGAGGACTCGCCGGATCCAGGGGCTGCCGAAGGGGCACTGGGGTGGTCCTGGGGTGGCTGCTCTTCACTGGGAAACACACAGGCCGGCCAGACAGGCCTCAGGTAGAACCTGCAGGGGGAGAGGGCTCGTGGTCAGAGGGCCCCTGAGAGCAGGGTCACCCGGGATTTCCAGGGGCAAGGTAGGTCCCCTGCCTAAAGCCTAAGCCCCAGATGGCCGGCAGCCTCGGGATGCCCTCCGATGATGTATGTATTTCGGGGTGGCCAGAGGGAGGCCTGCACAGTCCCCGGCCTGCCTGTCCTGGTGCTGCCCGAAAGGCAGGTGACCGTGCCACGAGCAGGGACAGAGAAAAGCAGCAGTAATCGCCACCTGGCGAGCCATTGTTTTTGGTTTGCTTTGGAGAAGAAATGGAGATAAAATAGCATTTTAAAATATCAATTTTTAGGGGCAGCCGGGTGGCTCCGTTGGTTGAGCGTCCGACTTCGGCTCAGGTCATGATCTTACAGTCCGTGAGTCTGAGCCCCGTGTCGGGCTCTGTGCTGATGGCTCGGAGCCTGGAGCCTGCTTCGGATTCTGTCTCCCTCTCTTCCTCTCCCCTGCTCATACTCTGTCTCTGTCTCTCTCTTTCTCTCAAAATAAAGAAACATTAAAAATATTTTAAGGGGAGCCCGGGTGGCTCAGCCACTTAAGCGTCCGACTTCAGCTCAGGTCATGATCTCGTGGTTCACGGGTTCGAGCTCCACGAAGGGCTCTGTGCTGACAGCTTGGAGCCTGGAGCCTGCTTCGTGGATTCAGCCTCCCTCTCTCCCTGCCCCTCCCCCGCTCGTACTCTGTCTCTCAAAAAAAAAATTAAAAAAAAATTTTAAAAACAATGAAAAAAAATTTTTTAGACTTATAAAAATAACACATGCTTCTTGCAATGAAACCAAATAACACAGAAGAAAAATGACAAGAGTAGGATGAGAACTTCCACCCTGGGTCTCTTTCCTTAGAGGCACCGACAGTTAAAAGCCTGGTGTCTATTGTTGTTCCATGGGGGTGCCGACACCCCCCTCCCCGACACACACCTAGTTCCTAGTTCCATTTTTTTTTTTTTTATGTTCATTTATTTTTGACAGAGAGACAGAGTATGAGCAGGGGAGGGGCAGAGAGCAAGGGAGACACAGAATCTGAAGCAGGCTCCAGGCTCTGAGCTGTCAGCACGGAGCCCGACGCAGGACTCGAACTCACGGACTATGAGATCATGACCTGAGCTGAAGTCAGACGCTTAACCGACAGAGCCACCGAGGTGCCCCCCTCATTCCATTTCTTTGAAGCGAAGGAAAGTGGGATCAAGCTATACACGTTGTAAAAGTTTCTGCAACAGGAACATTCCTAAATAAATTTTATAGGTCATGTATATAAATACATCATATGACGGCCCGAATACGCACATAACCGCAATACCTAAATGCGTGCACATAGTTGCGTTAAGGACAAGATCTGGTGGTTTGTCTTTACCATGAAGACGCGTGGCTCGATGTGACTCGATGCCTCTCTGTTGTGTAGCTCACAGTAATTTGTTGTATAAACATACAATGTAACTGCTCCCCTACTGGTGGACATTTAGGTTAGCTCCAATTTCTCTCTACTGCAAATACCAGTGCGATGAATAATCCTATACAGACACCCTGTGCATGTATGCTCGTATTTCAGGAGAACAGATTTCTAGAAGACGACCTTCTGGATCAAACGGTTTGGACCTTTAACATTTTGATAAGATATCAGGAAACTGCTCGGCAAACAGGTAGGAACAATTTATCTCTGCGCTGTCCCACTCCCCCGCCCTATCGACAGTAACCTGTCCCTTTAAATCGCTACGCGATCGTCTGTGTCTTCGAAAAAACTGACCACGATTTGTAATCATTAGATGAGTTTACTGGTTTTATCATCTGGCTCCTCCAATAGAAGACAGCTCCCTGGGGCAAGGACCCTGTTTGCCTGTTTCCAGCTAAATCCCCAGGCACAGAGTGACCCTTCAAAACACAATTGTAACTAACAAGCCTATACAGGTGTCTTTCCCACCCATATCCTCAACACTGAATATTATCAATATTTTCGATTTCTGCTCCTCTGACCAGAGTAGAAAGGCTTGGGTCACCTGGCCTTGCTATCTTGCTGTGTGACCTTGCCCGAGTCACTCAACCTCTCTGGGCTCAGTTTCCTCGTCCAGTTTCCTCGTCCATGGAGGAGCGCTGCAGCCATGAGCTTCCGAGCGTCCTGCGGGTCCACCCATCCTAAGTGCCTACAGACGACAAGCGAGTTGGCGGGACGGTTCCTCCTCCGAGTCACATTTCCATGCGGTGCTGAGCTGGGCACTGCGGCCTTGAACTCTGTCTTGTTTCACAACCACTATTTAGGGAAAGGAGTTTTCTGACTTCCCCCTCTACTCAGCAGCAGGTCCCAGCCTTAAGTCCGCTCTGGGGAAGCTCCACGCCAAGTTCCCCTGGCCAAAGCCCTTCCTCATTAAGTTCTTTCAGATCTGTCTCATGTGCCCCCTCCCCCAGCCAGCAGTCTCCCACCAGGCCCTGCGGCTCCATTCCTCCTGGGGCAGCACCCGTGGGCTCCCTTTTAACTACGAGTTAGTCTAAGCAGCTCCGGGAGCACCGGTGTCTCCAAAGCCCCGTCCTCAGATGCGCTTCTGTCAACCCAGAAGTCTTGACCAAAGTTTTAGTCAGCAAAGAAAGAGAAGCTTCCACGGGGCGGCGTAGCCCTTGGGCGTTCCCTGTCTCACAGGCTCAGCTGGAAAGGATTTTGGCCTGCCCACGTGAGACTGGAAACGAGGGTGACCCACTGTCTCTGCTGAGACTGCCCTGGTTTTAGCACCGAAAGCCCCTCATCATGGGAACCCCTTCCGTCCCGGGCAAACGGGGAAGCCTGGCCACCACACTGGAAACAGACCCATGCGAAGCACCGTAAAACAGGACACAGGCAAAGAGCAGGGGCCCTGGGAGGCTCCTGCCTTCTGTCCACTCTGTGACTCGAAGGTAAATTCAGCGGCAGCAACGAGGTATCAGGCAGGGTGTGTGGTGTTGGGGACAGTGAACAGCCAGACCTCAGGGATCACAGGGACGGTGCTGTGCAGCACAACTAGGCAACTTCTGATGAAGGGCCCTGAAGGTGCTGCGGAGGGGGTGGGTAGGCTCACGGGTCCGTGGCCACCTGGGACACCCAGAGTGAGGGCGCTCGGTCCCCATCCATCCCCGGGAGGCCACTGAGCCCTGCTGAAGTGACACCGGTCCTCCAACTGGAGAAAGAAACATGTGCCTCGGCAGACTCTGGTGAAGGCAGGGGGCCCTGGGGGTCACCGAGGAGACTTTCTCAGCGGGACAGGAGGAAGGCGTGATGATGAAAGACCCTCGCAGTCACAAGCCGGGGATGCGGCATGATGTGGCACAAAGGGCACAGCTGTGGAAACAAATCCGGGTTCAAATCCCAGCCTGTGACCCACCAGGTGGGCAACCTGGGCATCTCTGTTAACTTGCCAAAGCCTCAGTTTACTCATCTATAAAATGGGGGAGGGCAGTCACGACGGCACGCAGTTGTCGCACACGATGAATGAAGAAAAGAAACGCGTGTAAACCGCTTAGCTCAGTGCCACCACACCAAATGGGGTCCTGTGGAAATGGGGTCCTGTGGAAATGGGGTCCTGTGGAAGGGCTCTGCCAGTTCCCACACCGTGGGGCCACCGGCTGCTCCCCCGGCCTTCGCTGCCTCGGTTTCTTCACCTAGAGAATGGGCTAGACAATTCCTGCCATCTCCTACATGAAGAGGCCTTGAAAAGCATAAAAGCCGAGAAAAAAAGCCGAGTTAAGGGTTGTTTTTAAAAGAACAGCAGGAAGCAAGAAAGAAAGAGGAGGACGGACGCCTGGGTGGCTCAGTCGGTTGGGCATCTGACTCTTGATCTGGGCTCAGGTCATGATCCCAAGGTGGTGGGATCGAGCCCCGTGTCAGGCTCTACACCGACTGTGGAGCCTGCTTGTGATTCTCTCCCCCCGCCCCCCTCACTCTATCCCCCTTCTCTCACTTGTGAGTACGCTTTCCCTCTCTTAAATAAACAAACAAACAAATAAATTAAGTTGGGACTTGAGAAAGAAAACAAAAAGGGGGAAAGAGAGAGAGAAAGCGTGAGAAGGACGGAAGTAAGGAGAGAGGTGCCGCAGGGTGGGGAGAGGCCTGGGAAGACAGTGGATAGAACGCAGGTTTGGAGTCGGGGTTGAGTCCTGCTTCTGCTGCTGGCCGGCTGTGGGCCTCGGGCAAGAAATTCAGCCCCTGGGAGCCAGGTTTCTCGTGTGTGAATGGGGACGGTCGTGATAAAGCGTAGTGCCGCACCCTACGAGGAACAGGTGCGTGAGCCCCGGATGAGAGGTGGCCCGTCAGGCCAGGCCCAGCACAGGGCAGAAGCCAGCTCGGGCACTGGGCGAACGGAGCTGGTTTTCATCGTGATCTCCCCTCGGTCCCACTCCTGCTGCCTGGCATCCCCGTCTGAAAAGTGGCAGACCCCGGCCGGGCGGGGAGGCAGGGGGCAGCGCAAAGGCCACCGCCCGGATCCACTGGCCCGGCCGATGGATGGGGCAAGTACGAGCCGGGGAGAGCTCGGGGCTCCGGGGTGCGGCACCGCGCGAAACCCACACTGTCTCTGCCCTCGGGGGGTGGGGGGTGGGGGTTCCCACCCCAGCGGGGCGGCGGGCAGGAAGAGAAAACAAAGCGGACACCCACTCGGAGGGCGGAAGACCGCGAGCGCATCACTGAAAGGCGGAAGCCGGGCCCGAGAGGAAGGCGCGGGCCCAGGCGGGCCTCACCTGGCGTAGTCCAGCCGCGGCAGCAGCAGGCAGAGCCCCACGCACAGCCCCAGGAACACGTCAGCGGTCAGGAAGAAGGCCAGAGTGCTGTCCGTCACCTCGCTGGACGCGGCCAGGTCCACCAGCAGGGCCACGGCACTGATGGTGCCCCCCATGGCTCCTCCTGCAGAGAGCACCAGAAGGTCGGGATGGGTCCACCCTCCCGGTCCCGGGCCCGCCCCCTCTCTGCTCAGGCTTAAAGGAACCAAGATAAAAAACTCCCCCTGCTGAGAGCCGGCTGCGGCCTCTCCCAGGATCCGAGCGCGGCCTGAGCACCCACCCTATGACCGTGTGGGGTGTCAGGCTCCGGGGCAGATGGCTTGTCAGTCTGTAAAATGGGGCTAATACTCGTCCTATCCATCACGGGAGGCCTGGTGGGTACGTTGCACTGCCTGGCTGAATGGATGAGTCTGCCCACAACAGGGGATCGGGATACGGATTCTCAAGGAGGCAGGAAGGTGCTTCGTGCAAAACGCAAACCGCAAGCCGGTCGGCGTGGGCACGGGTTGCTCTGTCATTGCCACACAGCTCTGATCAGGGGCACTTTTCTGCCCACTGTTGCACAGAGCAGGAGTGGAGAGGGACAGTGTAGGGCCTCGCCCACACTCCGCCCGACACCTCTGCGGCTCTGCAGGGAACAGCCCACTGCCCTGATGGACGACCCTTTCTCCCTAGCCTCAGGGTGAGCCTTCTTAGCCTGGGTGGGCCAGAGACTGGGATTTAAAAGGATGGCAAAGAAATGAAAGCTAGCACAGTCAGGAAGAGCTCAGACTCTGGAACCGGAACACCTGAGCCCAATACCGGTTCTCCCGCTTCTGGCGGCGTGGCCTCCAGTAAGTCACTGAACCTCTCTGGGCCTCCATTTCCTCATCTGTAAAATGGGGATGCTACTCATACCCACCTCAAAGGGCTGCGGTGAAGATAAAAACGGTTACTACACATAAAGCATTCAGAAGGGTGCCTGGCACACAGAAACGCCCTATCAAGCCTCTCCGATTCCCGGTTAAGCGTTTGGCTATTTCTGTCCCTCCTACATCAAAGCGGCAACAACAGGGTAAACCCCTTGCCAAGAGGGAGCCAACTTCCGAGAAGCTGTAATCCCCACCTGGGTGTTTTGTAAGAAATGGAGCTACACTTCAGTAAGACACTTCCCGGCTGCCCTGAGGAAGAGATCTTAACATCACTGCCTATTGATTTCCCTCTCTCTCCCCAACTTGTAGGGAATTTACAATATTATCATCAACAACAAACCAGGCCTCGGGGAGCTCATCTTTCATGACTCCCTCCTTTTATCTCATCAGTTATGGAAATACATGCAAATGAGGGGTTTAAAAAAAACACCAGTCCAAAACAAATGAATTGTTCCTCAGATGCCAACACACACAGAATTCACAGATGGGCTCCTCTGGACGAAAAGCGATGGGGGCCGGTGGGGTGGGGTGGGGGGGTCTCTGGGAGACAGGGCCACCTCCGATTTTCCAGGGGGAGGGACACCCGATGGGGGCGCCACAGAGTGATGATACTGGCTTAGGGCCCAGGGTAATTAATACTGAAGCCTGTGTACCAGAATTCTCCACTTTTTCAAAAACGGACTTTCTGAAAAATTCATAGGAGAGTCCCCTTTTCTAGAAGATTCACAGGTGGCCAACTGTACCTGAAAGGCCCCTTGCAGGATGGAGGGAGAGGAGGGGACAAGGACTCCTTTCGGAGACTCTGGTGATGATCAGGGCCATTTCCCTCAGGCTAGGCGTGTCCTTCTTGAAGCACTGCTAGGGGCTTATGGATTGTATTCCAGAAACTTAGAATAGGGACTCCTGGGTGGCATCCGACTTTGGCTCAGCTCAGGTAATGATCTCGTGGTTTCTGAGTTCCAGCCCTATGTAGGGCTCTGTGCTGACAGCTCAGAGCCTGGAGCCTGCTGCAGATTCTGTGTCTCCCTCTCTCTCTGACCCCTCCCTGGCTTGTGCTCTCTTTCTCTCTCTCTTTCAAAAATAAATAAATAAACATTAAAAAAAGAAAGAAAGAAAGAAAGAAAGAAAGAAAGAAAGAAAGAAAGAAACCTGGCAACGGGTCCTCTTTATTTTCCTTTAGGCCCCAGGATTTCCCGGGATACAGCCAAAAGCCTAATCTGATGGCGAAAATGGCAAACAGACTTGAGCTCACATCTGAACTCCGATCTGGTGATACAAACACCTCTAGTGGGTGAGTTGAGAAGGGCTCAGAGGCTCAGGAGGAAAGGTGCGGATCTATTAGTGATGTCTGGCACTGGCATGGGCACACTTGTGCAAGGTATTTGTCATCCCTGCCACGTACAGCCTGGCATGATTAATTAATGGACACAGAGCAGATTCTTCGTGAAATTCTTCTCGGGTGGGCAAATGCTTACGGCATTCCCTCACACAACAGGGACGTGCCCAGACACCGAACAGGGCAGCTGGGCCCCTGGTTCTGCCTTAAGGGATGGTGTCTTCTGCAAAAGCACAGATTCTTACTGACCCACCTCCTTTTTATCTTGTTGGGACATCTGAGCGAGGGAGCAGAGCTGCCGAGGCCTGGACACCAGGCTTAGGATCAGCATCAAAGTTCAGCCAGAGGGGTTGGCCCGAGTCACACAGCTGCGTCCCCAAAGGATGCCAGAGTTCAAGGTTAATGGAGGTGTTTATTTGCTAGGCAGGCTATCGGCTGCTGAGAGGCTGGGTCTTGTTCATCTGTGAATCCCTGGCACAAAGTCTTCTATAAAATGAGAAAGGAAGAAAAGGGGGAGGAGCTAAGAGGAAGGAAGAGGAAAGACGGAAGGGGACAGAAGGCGCAGGGACAGGGAGGAAGGGGAGAAAGGGATGCGGTCCCAGGAGACGGCGCTTGGTAGGCACACATTCTTGCCAAAATTGGCTGCAACTGGCTTCCCTCCCGCCTGCTCTTCTTACAGGATGGTTTTCATGTTGTCCCGCTGTCACACGTGGGTCTGTGTCCTCTCCCCTCAAATCCAGGTGGGCTCGTGGCTACGGTAGACGTGGCCCTAAATGGCTTCCTCGTCTAAGTCATGAAGGGAAATGATGCTTCTGCCTGGGTCTCCGGGGATGCTCACTCTAGAGACCCAGGTACCATGCTTCGGGGAAGCCCACCGCTGTCCCCGCCGACTCCTGCCCAGATCACAGATGTGTGGGCCAAAGAAATGCCCGTTAGTGTTTGAAGCCACTAAGTTTTGGGGTGCTTTGTTACCCAATAACAGATAGTGGACACACAGCTAACAGTCGTTTCCTTTTCTGGAAGGACCACTGCATGCTCCCCTCTGCCTCTTCCCCCCCCCCCCCCCCCCCCGCCCCCTGCGTGACTCCCAGGGGGCCCGACCTCGTCGTCGGCTGCCTGGAGCCCAGCTCTCACCCGATATCAGCGCCTGGGAATTCCTCATGGGGAAGGAGCCAGTCATGCCGAAGACACTGCTACTGAAGACGGTGGACGTGCCGCTGAGGATTGCCATGCAGACAATGGTGACAGCAAAGAAGCCACTGGTCCAGGATGAGGTGTCCACCTTCACTAGCGCGGTCATCAGCAAGAAGATGGCCAGCATGACGGTCAATGAGGCCAGCACACGGACACGAATCGGAACCCTGGAGTGGGGATGCCAGAAGCGGTTAGAGATCCCCTCGGGGCCTCCCACGCCAGACCAGGGTTGGCGAAGGTTCTCAAGGGAAGCAGGTGAGCTCAGTGGCTGGGACGGCCCACTCTGCAGCCTGGAGGCCTGAGCCTGAATCCTGCCTTTCTGGCTCACTGGCTTGTGGCCTTGGGTCAGTGACTCCATTGCTCTGGTTTTGGCTTCTGCGTCTGCATAGCAGGGAGGAGAATGGATCCACCCGAAGGGAGGCTCTGCAGAGGGGAGGGTGCAGAGTTCAAGGGGAAGTATCAGCTCAGGGAAAATGCTCCTTTTCATCTTGCTTCTTTTCATCTTGCTGTGAGGTCCAAGGACAGGAGGACATGGGGGCTCTCGAGGCAAGTCCCCGCTCCCCCACCACAGGGCTGAGCCCCCACTGGCTCTGTCTAATGTTTCCACGGAGCAACCACCCTCTGGGCTTCCCTCTCCCAAAACTTAGCAGCGGGGGGAGGGGGGGAAGGGCAGAAAATCATCATCCTCATACAGCAATCACCCAGCGAGTACTTAATTTGTGCTAAGTACTCTTCGAAATGTTTTCTATGTGCTGGCTTGCTGAATCACACCAGCCCCATAAGACAGGCTCTCTCTCCTCTCCTGCACAGACAGGGAAGGAAACTGAGGTCAGAGACGCTGAAGAACTTGCTCCACGTCACTGGGCTGAGACCCCAGGAGGTCTGGCTCTAGTCTGTGCTCTCAGAATGACACTCTACCACGTCCCCGGAAGGAAGGAAATACGGGTGGTCCAGAACTGAAGGATTCTCCTGGGATGGTCTCAGTTGTCACGGGCAGCCACTGATGCCAGGCTACTACACCCAGGGCGGACCCCCAACTGAGTAGGGTATACACTCCTCCCAGCCCTCATCTGCCCAGACACTGCCCTGAAGGGAGAAGCAGAGAAGGCTGGCTCTCTAAGAAACTGCACATTTTTATTCCAGGGAGTATATCATCTAAAGGGGCTGTTTAAATCATCAGATTAGACTAAGCTTTAAGCCGGATTGGATGTTTGCTTAATTTTCCCGCTAACCAGTGGGTGAGGGCTGGGAGAAAAGCCAGATTAGTTATACACGGGTATTTTTTTTTTTTTAATAAAAAAGAAAGACCTGAAAGGTAAAAAGAAAAAAAAATACATATATATGTACATAAATAGGTGTGAAATGATGAGCACGAGAAGCAAGGATTTTTCAAAGTGCTTTTGCAGCCCCAGGCTAACTTGAGTTTTTTTCTGATCCTCGTTCTGATCCTCGCTGGAGGGAGAGCAGGTGCTGCCTCTGCTTTGTAAGGGGCAGAGGGGAGCCTGAGAAAGCGAACAGGCAGTTCAAGGTCGCGGCGTGAGTCCGTGGGGAGCAAGGATGAGGACCCGGGTCTGCTGAAGCTCTGTTAACACACCTTCTCTCTGGTGTGTTCATTCCACAAATGTGTGTTGGGCAACTACTGTGTGTCAAGCACTGTGCTGCGTGGGACAGACACAGGACAGACAAGGGACAGTGCTCCATCGGGAGGGCCACAGGGCATCCTGGGCACGTCCAAGGGGGCACCAAACCCACCCTGGGTGTCACACAGTCTTTTGGCAGGTGCTAAGCTGGAGTATAAGGTGTGTCGGGCTGTGAGCACACACGTCTTGTGAGAGAGAGAGCACGGCACGTTCAGGGAACTGAAGTGGCCTCTGGGTGCAGGTGAGACTGGGGGCAGAGGCTGGAGAGAAGCAGAGCCCTATCCTGGAGGGTCTTGCCTCCCTGCTAAGTGCCAAGACTTGATCTCCAGAGTAGGGTATAGAGTCGGAGTGCAGGCTTTGTCTGCCAGCATCCCTTTACCCAAAGAACACTCTTCCTGGGGCGCCTGGGTGGCTCAGTCGGTTGAGCATCTGACTTCGGCTCAGGTCATGATCTCGCGGTCTGTGAGTTCGAGCCCCGCGTCGGGCTCTGTGCTGACAGCTCGGAGCCTGGAGCCTGTTCCGGATTCTGTCTCCCTTTCTCTCTGCCCCTCCCCCGCTCACACTCTGTCTCTGTCTCTCGCAAAAATAAATAAACATTAAAAAAAAAGAAGAACCCTCTTCCTTGTGTGCCAAGTTGTTCTGGAGAGGTGGCCCGCCATATTGTCCACACTGACCCAGCCACAAATGATGATCACCCACGTGATGAGTGGGTCTGGGGTGACTGGAGCGTCCCATGCCACCGGTCGCTGCACTGGGTTAGGGATTGGCGTGTGCGCCAGGCAGGGTCAGCCAGTCCTCCCCAGGACCGAAAGGTGGAGAGAAGTTCACTCTCTGCCATGACCGTGTTGGGGGCTGCTGGTTGCCACCTGGCCGGCTGCACGGAGAGAGATCACATTTGGGATGAAGCCAGGCAGACACACACACAGAGCCCAGGGACGGTGCAAGAGAAGGAGAGCCCTGGGGACGTACGCAATCTCCTAGATCGGACAATGTGATCCCTTTTCGGGTCACTACTGTTTATTACCAAGAATGCCAACTAGCACCAAGAGGCACCTCAGCGTTGCTAGCTGGGGAGCAGCATGGTTAGATGTTCCACCCCTATGCCTTGCCTCTACCAGGAAGCAGGCTGCAAGTGACAGGTAATTAACACGCCCCAAGAGCAGCTTTCAACCAATGATGGGGAAGTGGGTGGATAAACACCCCAGCTCCCTCCCCCTCAGGTGTGTGCTCCACACTGGCTCCCAGAGTCCCCGGGTCCAGCTGGGTCACTCTCTATGGGAGCTGGTTTGATAGGCATCCTGTGTTAGCAGCCTTCTCCTTCTATCCCTTTTCTCCATTCTTCTACCTTTACTTCCCAAGTAAACTCCTCTCACTTAAATCCCTGTTCCAGGGGCTGCTCCTGGGGAACCCCACACCAGGATGCATCTTCCCAGGGTCTGCAGGGGCCTCACCCTGGGCAGGAGCTGATGGGCAGCAGATGGGGCACTTGGGCCCCTGGGGGCCCAGAGTATTGGGTGTAAGTGCACACCAGGTGCCCTGGAGGCTGTGGTCAGGCCTTACCTCTGATGCTTGGGGTAGTTCCACACATCCGACCTTGTCACACTGTGCCCCCCACCCTCTCCCAGCAACTGGAACTGCCCCAACACCCCAAAGTTAAGAGCTAGCAAGGGCACACAGCCTGGTTCAACATAATGTTCCAGTTTACGGTTATAAATGTTAAGGAAATCAAGTGGAGAGAGAGGCTGGGGACCGATGCCAAAAAGCTTTAACATGATCCTTGGGGCAAGAAGAAGGCCCAGGACAGCCTGGGAGACATGAGGAGGACAGTGGCCCGTCTTGTTCTCCCACTGGCCCAGGGTGGGCACAGGGCCCGGGAGGCACCGGTGAGCATCTAGTAAATGCACAAGCAGGCAAGGGCTACGGGTAGTGCAGGGAGGCTCTCACGCTGGGCCTAACCCCCGGTCGCTCTCTGCTTCTTGACCCCCTCAGCATAGCAGGGAGACCCCTGGGAGCACTTGCAGCCCTTGAAGCCAGCCTCGGAGAGCGGCCTCTGCCTCTAACCACCTCCTCCCAGACCAGGCCTAAGACGAAGTCCACCCCAGGAATGCTGATGGCATCACGGGAGCTTCTGGGGCCTGCCACAGCACAGTAATTAGTTGCCCCAACGGGAAGGTTGCTTTGGAGAGAGCTGAGGGGCTTCTCACCCAGCACCCCCGGGGGTGGGCAGCCGAGGGAAGAGTGGGAGACGAGGAGGTAAATGCCAAATTCAGGACAAGAGCAATGCAGTTCCTGCTCTGCTCTGCTGCCCCCACAGGCCCCTCACCTGCACAGGCTTCCTCCTTACCTGCGAATTACTTGCCACAGGACCCTTTCTCCTCCTGATCCCTGATCCCTGGGCCCCAGGACCTCAGGGATCTTGCCTGGGGCTATTTTCAATGCCCATAAAGCTTTATGGCAAGAAGCCCACCCCACAGGCACTAAGGGGGTGGGACAGGCTGGCTTCACTCTGCTTCTTCCACTTCGGCAGGGAGCGTGGCCCAGGGGACGGCGATGCCGTTAGGATTGTGGGGAAAGTCCAGGCAAATGTTGCCCTGGAGTCCGTGGTTCTGGTCTCGGACGGGGGATAGCCAAGATGACTGCTTCAGCCCCAGGACCCTGGGGCAGGCCACGTTAATATGAGATTCTTTGAGAGGGCTGCCAGCTCCCCACCCCCTTGCTCATGAGGGCTCAGCACCCCAGGGGACTGATTTCTTCATAAGTCTCTCAAATGTAAATCCTCCTCATAAGTATTTATGATGCTGCAGATTTAACATAATAAAACACTTGGAGATTATGGATGAGCCAGTCAGAGAAAGCCAGGGTTCTCCAGGAGGGGAAAAAAGGAGACATTTCAATCTCGCACATTAAATAAAAAACAGCTTAGCCCCAAACCATCTTCCCACAACCCAGAAACAGATGGAGGCCTGCGAGCATTCCCCACACTGCCCTCGCCCTTCTGCTAGAGGCAGGAGAGGGGCAAGGGCAGGTCCTGGGGTGGGCTGGACCTTCTGGAGGGTGCCCTGTAACGTCAAGCCTTCAGAGCCAGCTCCCTGCCTGACCTCGGGAGGGTGGCTGCCTTGGCCATCCACTGTCCCCGCTACAGACAGACCTAGACCTTCTTCACCATCTCCTTCCTTCCGGGTCTGTGATGCATCTCTGGCTGTAGGGAGGGGCTGGCAAACTAGGAGGCAAGTGGTCCAGGGGTTCCAGGTACAGGTGTAGGGCGAGAAGGGTTCCAGTTCTCATCTGGCTTCACCCTGCTAATGGCCATGTGACCTCCGTGAGCCTGCTTCCCATCTATAAAACAAGGTAACAAGTTTCCAGCTCTCAGACTGTTGTAAGGATTAAAGGAGATAATGCTCGGGGCGCCTGGGAGACTCAGTCGGTTGAGCATCTGACTTCGGCTCAGGTCACGATCTCACAGTTTGTGGGTTCGAGCCGCACGTCGGGCTCTGTGCTGACAGCTCAGAGCCTGGAGCCCGCTTTGGATTCTGTGTCTCCCTCTCTCTCTCTGCCTCTCCCTGCTTGCACTCTGTCTCTGTCTCTCAAAGTTGAATACAAGTTAAAAAAAAAAAAAAGTGCTAACTCCTCTTATTAGAGATTACTCTCCTAGATCCCTGTCACTGCTGGCCCCTGACACCACTGCTGACCCCTGTCCCGGCCTGGCTTCTGGCCTGCTAGACCTCACAACCACAGAGGAGGCACTCCCAGGTACGATGCCAGCTTGGGCCATCCCTTACTGGTCCTGTGGTCTTGGGTACATCTCTTGACTTTCACCTGAAAAGTGGCTAATGTCATGGCCTCCCTCCCGGGTCGCTGTGTGTCACCAGGTGTCAACTGTTTGTTATAGTTCAGACAATGACTCCAGATCTGTCACTTGTACGAGCCTGGGCTATCCCTGCTGGACAAAACCGCATCCCTAGGGCCAGCCAGGCGAGTGGACAGAGAGGATCATGAGAGTCCTGAAAAGGAGGGGGTAGTGAGAGACCCAGGGGCTCTCCACCACGGCTGTCACCCCCTCATCATCCTCCTCCTCCCTTTGTGTCCCCTTCCTTTCTTCCTGCTTTCCCTCCTGTGAGCCTCTGCCAAGGACACAGCTCTTCCCTCCAGGGGCTGGCAATGCTGAGGGGACACGTGGCCCTGCTCTGAGCTCCATTCCTCTGCCTCCTCCTGGAAGCGGCGGGGGGGGGGGGGTCCTCTGGAGGCGGCACCCCACCTTTGAGGACACTGAGGGTAGCCCTGTGCACCAGGGGAAGGCACAAGGAGGCAGGTTAAGGGTCAGCTGGTTTATGATTGGGGTTGCAAAGCCCTCGGGCCATCTGGCCCCCATTCTGCTTCTCGCTCTTACAGCCTGCACCTTGGTTGTAAAATGGGTGCAAATCCTTTCACTTTCCTTCTCTTGACAGGCGGGTCTGTGTCCCCTTGAAACCAAGTGGGCTTGGTGAGTGCCTTGACTGGCTGAGTCCAACGTCAGTGCCACCATGTGGCTACAGAGACCTTGTAGCTTCTGCCTTGATCTCTTGGAGCACCTGCTCTTTAGCCACACCATGAAAAATCCTCCTGCCTGAGGCCAACTTGCAAGAGACCACGGGGAGGGGAGGGGAGGGGAGGGAGGGGAGGGGAGGGGAGAGGAGAAGGAGACAGGGGCCGGCGAAGGCCCAGCGGCTCCAGCCCAGCTGTCTGCAACCACATGAGAGACACAAAGCCAGAGCTCCCAACTGAGCCTGATGACTCCCAGATCCTGAGCGATACTAACCACGGTTACGGTCTTAAATCACGGTGCTTCGGGGGCATTTTAGCGCAATGACAGGGGATTGGAACAGCCCCATAGCTTATGTTTGGAGAGACCGGTCTATCCAGGCTTAGCACACGTGAGGCACAGGTGCTGCCCTCTCTCCTCCCATGCGCGGAGCAGACATCACCAATCAATCGCAGCACACTCCCTGCGGCCGGACCTGCCTCAGGGTCCTGTTCCACCCGAGATCCAGGCAGTCACGATAAATGTGGCTGCACTGAGTGAAACTGATTGGCCATCGGTGAGCTAAGGTTTCAGTAGGCTGTGCCCAGAGAAGCCCAGGTCTCTGGTGGTAACTCAGGGGCAACGTAGGCAGAGTAGCTAGGGCTGTTGCTCTTGTGAACCTAAATGACAGTGGATGGCAATAGTCCCCCAGTGGGACTAAGGGCCATGCTAACTTGCCTGGCTACTTCCTAAATCAGTCCTTCCTCCACAGCTCTCTCCCGGCCCCCACTCTAACACAGTGTCAGACGTTCCCCACTGACCCTCTGCGAGTGGTCAACACGTGAGCCGGTGACCCATTCCCCCGGAGCGAGAGCCAGGATTGGGGGGTGCCAGCCTCTCAACTTCCCACGGCTCTCAGAAATGCTTGGGAAACCAGCCTCCCTTGTTCCCCCCCCCCCCCCCCAACCCCCCGCTGCCATCTACATGCTGTCCTTTGGTTGCTAAGTCTGCGGCCTAGGTAGCTGTTGACAGGCTCCCATGAGAGGGAAAGGAGGAAGACCCATGTCCCCACATGCCTCCTGCCGGCTGCTGACACCATGCCACGGCGTGTGGCTGGGAAGTGAAAGACCAGCTCCCCAGCTGGGCATCCCATCGGGAGGTCACGGATCTGACTTCTCCATCGTTATGGAGGAGTGTGGGCTGCCTGCCTCCTACTTAGGCTGCTGCCCTTGAAGCCGGCAGAAAAGCAGCCGCTGTGAACGAAAGGCAAGTGGAGACGCAAGGAGGTGAGGGTCAGGGGCTGGCAGAGAAAGGAAGTGGCCTACCTGTTGACGAGCAGGAAGTTCGCCATGAGGCACAGCACGGAGGAAACGGTGGAGGCAACGGTCAGGTAGCTCTCAAAGTAGTTCTGCAAGCACAGAAGTGAGGAGGCTGCTGATGTCACCTGGGAGGGACGGGAGGGCCCCACTCGAGAGCGGAGCCAGGGCCCTCCTGGGGGGCTTCTCCCCGCTGTCTTCAGATACGACTGATGGATAAGTCTAGCCCAAGACGGCATGGGCCCGCCTCTTTACGACCCAGGACCACTTACTCGGTCACACGACAGACACCAACATAAGCTGTGCTAAGTGCTGGGGACACAAGTTAGGATAAGACATTGTCCCTGCCCTCAGGCCCCCCAATGCTCTGCAGCCCACACTCCCACCTATTCTTTTTTTTTTTTTTTCCACTCCCACCTATTCTACGTGTCCATCCACAGGGGAGGCAATGGGGACAGGACTCAATTGTGAGCACGTATACACAGAAAGACTGTGCCCCACTGGCCTTCTTTGCCCACTGCCAAATTTCAGTTATCCAAATGCGTGTTGTGACCCAGCCACATTCTCATGTTCCTGCAACCAAGTGAGGCCTCTGAGAAATACACCAACCCTGGGGTCCCTGGGTGGCTCAGTCGGTTAAGCGTTGGACTCTTGACTTAGGTTCAGGTCATCATCTCACAGTCGTGGGATCGAGCCCTGCATCGGGCTCCTTGTTAAGCACACTCTCTGTCTGTCTCTCTCAAAATAAATAAACATTAAAAAGTTGGTTTTTTTTAAAAAAAAAAAAGACATACACCAAGACTTATCCCTGTAGGGAAACTTTGTTCCAACTCTGGATTTGCTTCCTCAATAGAGCTGTTACCCAAGGTCAAAGCCATTTTGGAAAATGGCTCCTAGACTGGCCAAGATGAGGACAAAGGGCATTTTTCTAGAAGCAGTTCTGGGTTATTCTAGACGAAGTGTACATGAGACCACACGACAAAGAAATCCTGATTATGAAAGCTATAGGGCAACTGTGTGTGTGTGTGTGTGTGTGTGTGTGTGTGTGTTTAATTTTTTTAAGTTTATTTATTTATTTTGAGAGAGAGGGAGAGCGAGAATGAGCACGAGTGGGGTAGGGGCAGAGAGAGGGAGGTAGAGAGAACTCCAAGCAGGCTCCACGCTGTCAGCACAGAACCTGACTCGGGGCTTAAAGTCATGAACTATGAGATCACAACCTGAGCCGAGATCACGAGTCGGACACTTAACTGACTGAGCCACTTAGGCACCCCAACTGTAAGCGTTTTTCGAAACTCAGAGAACTGTCCACTCATCAGAGTAGATTTTACTATGTGTCTGGTATCTCTCAATATACCTGTCTTAAAAAAAATTAGAAAAGGCTGACAGATCTTGGCTTGGTTGTTGTATGTTCCACCACGAACCCCAGGTTGGTAACGATCATGGGTTCTGAACCGTGGTAATAGATTACACGTATTAAGCATTTACTGTGTGCCAAATACAAGGGCTTTATATGAAGTATATTGTTTACTCTACAAAACAAAAAAGAAGCTGTGAATATTCTACTCTGGAAAGCTCACCAGATTGACTTCACTGAGGAAATATTTTGAGTTGCAAATGTGCCAAGCACAAAGGACAATGTGTGCAAAAGCTTGCCAATGTGCAAAGAAGTGTGGCGACTGTAGGGATCACTACGGAGAATGAGACATGCTTCTTGCCCGTTAAGAACGAAGCATCCCACTGGGAGTGTAGGATAGAGTGTGAAGGTATTTTCATCTCAAAACACCACAGGGAGAGATGTCAGAATTCTGTGGGGTTTTTTTGCCAAGTCAGAGGTAGGAGCAGTGTGTTCTATAAGGGGTTCCGGATGGGGGAGTGGGACCAGGAAGGCGGATCACGAGAGAGAATGGGAACGAGTACCAGTTTGGGGAAAGGTCCCCGAAGCGGTGGGAACGGAGTCAAACCTTGAAAGAGAGGGTCAGATCTGTCCTTTCTGGGGGAGTCTGACAGCAGCGTGGAGTGCAAAAGGAAAGATATCATAACGAGCTCCTCCTGGTCTGCAAAGGATTGTTCCACGGTCCCTTTTTAAGCCTGCAGAGTGCTTTGCGGTCTTTGAAATCTGCACCCTGAATATCAGGTTGTGGTGGCCTTGCAATTAAAATGATAATCACAGCTAGTGCGGTCCATCAACCATGAGCCTTAGAAATAGCCTTCCTCCTTTGAGGTGCTACCTCATTGTTCCTGCCCTGATGGGCTCAGTAGAGCCTAGACTGGTCCGAGGCACTCAGTCAATTACGTCTTGACACAGTGGCTGAGCCTACGTGAGGCCAGGCAGGTGGCAGGTGGGAACCATGGAGAAAGGCCCCGAGGAAGAGACAGCTGCAGGTGGGGGCCAAGCCTGCCCCAAATCCGAGCCCCCGGCGAGGCTCCCTTTACTCAGTGGCTGCTCGCTCCGTGGCCAGTCTACAAACGACCATCACATGGGATGCAGAGTCTCTGTCTTTGTTTTTTCAAGCAAGCTCAGGTTCCCTGAACATTTTAGGAACGGGGATTTTCTAGGTAATTGAATGTTCTGGTTTGTTGATATTTAAGCAGAAAATTATCCTTCTAATGTTGGAAAGGGTTTTAAATATTGACGCCCGAGTAGGGCTTATGACTCCCTTTCTGTTGACAGAGCTCCTTTTCTCTGCTTCACAAAGAGCACACAGAAGGGGCAGAATGGACTTGACCCTGGGCCATTTTTCTACTGGTACAGATTGGGGACTGCAGATGGTTATGTGGGTTGACTCAGCATACCCCAGGGAGCTGTTTTTTTTGTTTTTTTTTTTAACTTAGTTCCTGATATAAACATGTGGGCGGGGGGTTACTTACTTGCTGCTTTTGCCTGTGAATAGAGTTCTAGCAAAATGAGGTGTGGTGGGCAGACCCTCCCGATGGTCCCCACAGTCCCAGCCTCCTGTGTTCACACCCTTGTATGTGATCCCCTCTGCTAAGTGTGGGTGGGACCTGTGACTTGCTTCTAACCAAGCAAGGGGCCGACATCTGTGATCGTGTGTATGGGGGTATGTTACACGACATGGTAGCACCTGTCTCGTTGGACTCCTTTCTTCTCTCCCTTGATGGCTTAGAGGGCACAAGTGGCCATGCTGGGGAACCCCATGTGGCAAGAACTGACCCCCAGTTGCTCAGAGAGGCTTCTGGCCAACACCCAGCAAGGAACTGAAGCTCTGAGTCCTACAACAACAGCAAAGAATCGCATTCTGCCAACAATCCAGGTAAGCCTGGAAGTGATCCTCCTCCAGCCGGGCCTCCAGCGAGACCACGACCCTGGTGACCCCCTTGATGGCGGCCGTGTGAGACCCGGAGCCGAGGGCTGTGCCCCGCCCCCTGGACCACAGATACCGTGGGGTAATAAATGCGTTATTTTAAGCCACTAAAGTGAGTAGTATTTCGTTACACAGCAATAGATTCCTAATTAAAGAGGGCTTTAGACAGCTGAGGTCCTCCTATCGGGGTTTTCCTGAATATCGCCAGCTTCCTGTAGTTTAAACTCAGCGTCTCATCGGAAACAGGGATGGCTGAGCATGATCTTGCCAGACACGAAGACCAATATGTCTGCCCACGAGGGGGACAAAGGTTATGCTTGCTGAGGTCCTTGTCAAATCCTCTGAAATTAGGATCCTTTTTGCGGGTGGCGTGCACGGATTCCAAGAAACAGGACTCAGTTCATGGGCCACCACCAGATCTGCTCACCTTGCCTGGCTCTCAGGACATCTGCCTCGCTACCTGACCTCCCGGTCATAAAGCCACTGTCACTGCTGCCCCCAGAGAAGGAGCCGGCTGCTGAGGAGAGACCCCTGTGCCCGGGTCCTGGCGGGGCTGCGTCCCAGAGGCTCTTGCTCCCCGGGTGATGATGAGAAGGGTCAGGTGACACTCTCCGAAGTCAAGGAAGGCGAAGCCCCACGAGGCAGGCTGTGACCAGTGAGAGGTGGGAAATGGAAAGGAGACAAGAGATAAACTTCTTGACTTTCGTCTCTCCCGACCAACTGTTCAAAAATGCGGTGGGCCCACGTGGCTTCTCTGGATGTGTGCTGGGCGCCTGAGCAGCCAGCTGTGTTTCGTCGCAAAGCTGTGGCCAGCCCAATAATGCTGCGGCCTGCGTTTTCTCTCTCTTATCTCCGCCTCACTTCCCTTTTCCCTCACTCTTGCTTCCCTAGAACTGCACACCCTGAGATGGCATTCGCATGGAACGTGTGGCCTTGGGCTCCTTTCTAAGAAGCATCCCCCAGTGAAGGCCCTCCTTTCCATCCTGGATGATGCCCTTTGCAGGCTTGCAGCTGGCATTTCCCTCCTGGGTTCATCTCGTTTTCTTCCAAGGGATGTTGGGGCCACCGTCTCCTATTTTACCCCAGGAAATGCAAAAACGTTTGAATACTGGTTCAAAAACATTGGTAACAGGCCTGCCCCCTCCAAAGCAACCTGTCATCTCCATCCCATGGGGCAATCTTATGTCATGCGATGGCTGGGGATGGTTCATGCCATAGTTCGCCTGCACTTGGGACTGGTTCCTAAGAGCTGCCTCAAAAGGCTCTGTTATTTATCACACCAGGTGCCCCCCCAACATGACTGACGAACGTGACCATGAACAGGGTGAACCCAAAGACCCCAACGGCCAGCTCCAGCCACGCAGGAGTGCAGGAATGAGGAGAACACTGGGGCAGTGGCACCAGGCCACCTCGGGTGACAGCGGAGGCTATGCTTTCCACACCCACAGGAGGCACCAGTCCTGAAGCTATGATATAAATGAAGCTCTTCATAGTTGTGCAACATGGCAGCCTTGTTTTTGTTTTTTGTTTTTCAAATGTTTGTTTATTTTGGAGAGAGAGCGAGTGAGCACGCATGGGGGAGGGGCAGAGAGAGAGAGGGAAACAGAATCCAAAGCAGGCTCCAGGCCCTGAGCTGTCAACACAGAGCCCAATGTGAGGCTCGAACTCATGAACCATGAAGTCCGAAGTCCGACCCTTAAGTGACTGAGCCACCCAGGGGCCCCACGGCATCCCTGTTTATACAGTCCATGGAAAACCTAAGTGCTAAGGAGATCGGTCTAGGGCTCACGTTACTGCAGGCAGAAAACTGATTCGGCAAGAAGGCAGGGCCAGAAGGTGGGTGGATGCAGCAGGGCAGGGCGTGATGAGAAGACAAGGCCTCTCCAAGCCATCAGGAGACCCAGAGGCAAATCCCACGGCCCTCAGCCCGGCCGGGTGGCCACTGTTGATCAGATTAACAACCCCTTCCCTTGTTTACCAAAGATGTAGCCACCCCTGTGTGCCCCGCACTGTGCTGGTGGCTTGGTGTATAAGAGAGAAAAGACAGGGTGCCTGATGCCCTCTGGGAACACGTGGCCTGGCACGATCCTATAGCTCGAGCACAGTGGACACGAGATGTGGCGGGAGGACAGAAAAAGGGGCCGGAGGGCTTCCCACAGGAGGCCCTCTCAGACTGTAGCCTGAAAGACTGGGGGAAGTGTGCCAGACAGATGGGGGAGGAGGGGCTGCTGGTGGAAAGACGGCACTCCAAGAGGAGGGAACAGCATGTGCAAAGGCATGGAGGGATGCTTCCTCGCCACTCACGAAGTTCCTTTGTTGGAACAGACTTCCTGGGCATTGACAGGAATCTGCTGAACTGAGACAAAACCATTCAATCCAAACACGCTGGGAGAGGCAGGAATGTAACCAGGGCACGCAACGCCCTCCCCCCTTTCAGGGTGCTCAGGGAGTGGCCCCATCCGCCACCATTCTGAACTTGCCAAGCCCATGGGAGGCGAGGCCCAGCTGAGGAAGAAAGAATATCTTTCTTGTTGTGTATCTAACCTAAACTCCCTGCCCTCAACCATCTCCCTGCATGCTGCAGTTACCTGGGGGCTCAAGGGGGGCTCAGCACCCTGGCAGCAGTAACGCCGAAAGTCATCCTTGGCACTGGTCAGGTAACCCAAGTAGCAACACGGAACCCCTGCGGAGCACCAGGTAACTGCCAAGTGACCAAAAGCGCTCACACGTGGCCTGCACGGACCCCAGGCCCTTTGCTCTTGACGCAGCCTGTAAGAGCAAGGCAGCGCTGATGTGCTTCCGTTTTACAGATACGGAGCCGGAGACCCACAGAGGGGATCAACCTGCACAGAGGCGCCTACCTGGCGAGTGGCAGATCTCCTCTTGCAGGCAGGGCAGGGGTGGGGTGGGGGCATATTTCGCCACTCTAGCTGCGGCCGCCTGCCTCGCAGACGTCCCCGGGATTGAGGCATGTCACCGGGCCGCCCCAGTGGCCGGCGTGGGCAGCCCATGCGTCTTCCCGGAGTGAGCAGGGACCAGCTCGTGGAAGTTGAGGTGCCATCAGGGAGGCATCGGCTCTCTGCCCCAGCCCTTAAACACGGGTGACCTGCCCAAGCCAGCAAACGACGGGGTTTGATTCCTCTCCCCTCTGCGGTTCACTCTCTTCTCCTTAAACCCCAACGGTCCATTCCCCAGGGCATTTCCACACGGCTGTGGCTCTGAGCAGAGTTAAAAGGAAACATTTTCAGAGAAGAGCCGTCACTTCTGTCAGCCACCCGAAATGGATGGCCACGGTCCGCTGAGGAGCACGGACCATGGTACAGAGGACATAATAGGTGGGAAGAGCCGGGCAGGCTTCCAGCTTCTCTCCTGGCTGTGCAAACTCGGGCAGCGCCCCGCGCCCCAGGTTGAGGGGAGGTGGGGTCCCAAACCCAGACCGGGCACGGAGCCTGGCCCCGCGGTGCCAGCTAGGCGTGGGGGAGCCGCTCTGGCCTGGGTGCGGGGCACTCGATCCGCTCGTGATGGAGATGAGAAACTCATTTTCATCAATCCCCACTCCGGCCCAGTTTGCGAACCCCAGGAAAAGGGGAGAGCTGCTCTGCAAACGCAATTTAAAAACCCACCGGAGCCAGCTGGCCAGATGTGAGGCCCATTTTACGACTGGGAACGCTTCCCCCCTCCTCCGCCACGCCGAGAGGCTCCGTGCTAAGCGTCTCTTCTGGAAGAATTTAATTCTGGGCTCCGAGTCCAGGTAAAGAGGTTTCTTCGGGCAGGGAGGCCCCGAAATGAGCCCGTTTATCTCTGGCAGGCCCTGGTTAAGCTGCTTCTCTCCTGAATGCGATTTGGGCACTTTGAAATAAGTGCAGCAAATTAGTCACGAGCTGCGGCAGACTAACTCGGTGCCCGGCCGCCCGGCGGCTCCCAGGCAGCTTCGGGCAGCCCCCACCTCAAGAGCGCGGCGGCAGAGGCAGCTGGCTCCTGCGGGGCGAGAAAAAGCGATTCAGGCCCGGGGGTGGCAGCTCGAGGCAGCAAAGCGTTACCTGGATCACAGGGGCATGAAATTAGCAGCAGCGAGCAGGCTGGAGCCAAGAATAGTTTGCTGCAAACTTGCTGCCTTCGGATGGCCGAGCTCTATGGCCTGGGATGCTGCGGGGAGGCGCCATCGCCCTGGCATCGGCCACGAAGCGAGCCGAGGGCAGGTGTCCCCAAGGGCTGCAGCTGGCCTCCTGCCTCTGGGTTCTGTGGGGGCACTGGCCCAGGAAAGCTAACGGGGCCGCGGAGGGGTGGGGGGGGGGCAGCTGGGCAATGCCAGTTTCAGGGCCCAGAGAGGTGAGGGACCCAGGAGCCCGGATCCATCAAGGCCTGATGGGGTATCCAGGGGCCCAAGGGCAGAACAAAGCTGGGTCAGAATCGGACAGGTAAGGCCCGGAAAGATGTTGGCCAGACAGACCCAGCCACTCAAAGGACAGGCGCCCCCACCAGACCTGTGTACTTGGTTCCCACATCAGCCCACCGAGGCTCGGCCTCATGGATCACCTCCAGGCCCCGGTTCCTCGGGGCCACTGTAAATCTTGCTCTTTAATACCCTGGAGGCCCTCCCCAATCTGCGATCCTTTTTTACACCTCCTCTGGAATCCCTGCCAGGGGATAAGCAGAGTGGCTGAGATTTTCGGGAATGAGCCTCCCTGCCTCCCCCACCTCTGTTGTAGAGCACACCTTCTTCCCATGGCCTAAGCTGACTTCTAGGAAATTTGCACCATGAACACTTGCCTTCCCTGCCTGCATTTTCCGTCTCTCCTTCACTGCTGGCTTTCCTTCTCATCTAGCTAAGGAAAACAACCTGTCTGATCTCATTGCCTCCAGCCCCAGGTCCCTCCTCCCTTTTGCCACAAACTCCTTAGAAAGGCAGCCTAGGCCCTCAATGCTTACCCTTACCCCTCCCAGACTGCTCTGGGGAAAGACTCCTCCAAAGGGGCCTCTTTGCAGCCCACCCATAATCAAGGCGTGGTCAGGCTCCTTATACCATGGGCCACCCCGGCTATAATGGGTTGAATAGTGCCCATGTCTAGCCAGAACCTCAGAATGTGACCTGACTTGGAAAATAGAGTCTTAGTGGATACAATTAGTTAAGATGGGGTCACACGGGACCAGGGTGAGCCCTAAATGCGATGACTGGTGTCCACATAAGCAGGAGAGGGCATTGGATGCCGAGACACAGCCACGTGAACAGAGCAGAGACCAGAATCGCACGGCCACAAGCCAGGGAGTGCCAAGGAGCCCCCAGGACCTGGAAGAGGCAAGCGAAATTCTTCCTAGAGTCTTTGGGGGCAAGCATGGCCCTGCTGGCCTCTTTGTTTGGGGCTTCTGGACGCCAGAACTGTGAGAAGCAAATCCTGTGCCCACATCTGAGCGCCTGGTCACGGCAGGCACAGGAGACGGCCACACCTTCCCTCCAGCGCTCTGCACTTGAACTCCCGGGCCACCCCTCCTCCTCCTCTTTCGAGGCAGCTCAGTCCACCTCTGCTCTCTGCCACCAGAGGTGCCTCCCGAGCCGCACGTTGAGTTTCCTCTGTCCCACACTCCTGCCTTGGGACGCTCTTGTCTCCCGGCTTCGATGAGTCCCAAGCCCTGTGCCTACATCCATCCGTCTCTGCCTCCAGAACAATTTTCACCGCAATTCAACAATTTTCAAATCCCGCCTGGGTGGCCTGCTGAGCCCCGGCTCCAAGCTCTCAAATCACAGGCCTTCAGGCACACCTTCAAGAGGACCCCAAGCCACCTCTCCCGAGGCTCCATTTCTCGGTGGCCCTCCTCAAAGTTTCTCTGCTTTCCTTCACCACCCCAGGTCGATCACTTGTCCCTAGATCCCACATCCCTAGCAAAGGACAGTGGCTTGCACTCCCACCCGCACCCCCGGACTCCCCTCTGCCACCCAGGGCTCCAGGCCCTCCCCCACGCTTCCACCACACCCCCTTGCTCAAGCTTCTCCCTGGGCCTGGCCACCCTCTGCCTCCCTAACTCCAGAGTGACTCTGGCCCTTGTCTGCCTTGCAGGGCTCGGCTACCTCCCCGCTCCTCTATGGAGCCTTGGCCCCCCAACCCTCCTCAGGCTCCTCAGCACACAGGCCCCTCTCCTTGGCCCCCTTCCAGGACACCCTGGGGGCTCCAGTTTGGTTAAATGACGGGGCATGTGAGGTGAGGGAGGCAGGGAGGGGAGACTACGGATGGTCTCAGGTAGCAGGCTGAAGAGGGGTGTTTTTCTCAGAAGAAACTAGGGAGCCATGGAAGAAGGCTTCTGCACAGCACTGATAAGATCCGTGCTGCGCACAACAGGGGTCACCCGGCAGGTGAGGTGGACTGAACTCAGGGGGAGCAGCAGGTAACAATGGCTATGTGTTTATCCATTCACTTCTTCATTCAGGAAACAGCGAAGGCAGATAGAGCCCATTCACTCATTTGACAGTAACGACTGAGCACCTTATGTGTGCCAAAATGTGCTAGAGGCTGAGGATGCCATGAGGTTCTAGTGGGGGAGGCAAGAAAACGCGTAAACAGCAAATTAAGGGGTGGGGATGGGGGAGACTGTAAGTTATATTAAGTGCAATAAACAGAAAAACCAAGTAAGGGGCTATAATAGAGCCTCGTGGGGGTGCTGATGTTGGCGAGGGTGGTGAGAGACGACCTTTTGAGGGGCGTGATGTTTGGACCCGAGGACAAGCTACGCGAGGGGTGAGGGGACAAGCATTCTGGACAGAGGGAACAGCATCTGGTTGGCCTCAAGGCAGGAGTGAGTTTGGTGTGTTGAAGCAACTGACAAAGCAAGCTGATCCTGGATTACAGGGAGTAAGGGAGAGAAGGGGGAGACCGAGCTGGAGGCAGGGGCGGGGCGGGGCGAACAGGCAGAGATTGGAGTTTGGATCTTATGCTAAGTGCAGCAGGAAGCCACCGCAGGATCCTAACCAGCTGGGAAACCTGGTCCTGGCACACATTCCCAGAGCCCTCCCCGCACTCTGCTGTCCCGAATGCTTACAGCATCCCTCTGAGGGAAGATTCACATTGCAAATGAGGAAACTGAGGCTCAGAGAGGTCAGGCACTCGCCCAAAGTCACACAGCTCCAACCCAGCCCTCTGTCCACAGAGCTTGTGCCCTTACCTGGCGCAGTGGATGGCCTATTTTATATCTTAAAGAGACCCCCTCTGTAGCCTCCATGGCCATGGAATTGACCTTAGAGGGCCAGCAGCCAGCAAGGCTGAGGCAGGGGAGCTGGCCACGGAGGAGAGAACCGGAGGCACTTGAGACGTTTCAGAAGGTGGAATGAGCAAAACTCGCTGACAGACCGGGTGCGCGAAGACAGAACGAAACAAAGGGGAACCCGGAAATTTCAGGCTTGACCAACTCGTTGTTAAGTAGAGCATACGGCGGGTCGGGCAGCGGAGACTGTCTGCTCCGGTGTCACCCGAGTGTGCCGGTCAAACAATGACCCTGCCGTGAGTCCAAACCCCGAGTGCGGGATCACAGCGCACAATCCTGAGACGAGGGCCCTTCTCCTGGTCCCTCTCCTCGCTGGCCCAGCACCAGCCGGGCCCTCCGCAAACCCTTAGAGATGAGGTCATCATTCTGCACGTATTGGTTGAGCTCAGTAGACATCCTAGGCACGCGGGACTCGGCCCAAGTTCCCGCTTTCATGGAACTGACTGCCGGGTCAAGGAGAGTTGGCAAAATGCATGCACAAATAAATAGATGATACGTCAGACAGCGGTCAGCGTTCCAAACAGAACCCAGGCCAGGGTAGGTGCCTCTATAACAGATCTCAGAACACTAGTGGGGAAAGACCTGTAAGGGAGCGCCTAGTCCAGGGCTCAGCAATCGGCTGTCCCCAAATCTATCCGTCTCCATTTTTGTAAATACTAGAAACCAGTCAGGCCTATTTGTTTATGGATTATCTGTGGTACAGGGCAGAGTAGCTTACAAAAGAGATCACGTGACCCACAAAGCCTCCACTATGTACCATCTGGCCGTTTGCAGAAAAAGCTGGCCAACATCCACCTCGGTTCTTTTTTTATTTTTATTTTTTTAAATTTTTATTTATTTATTTTTTTAATGTTTATTTTCTGAGAGAGAGAAAGACAGTGCGAGCAGGGGAGGGACAAAGAGGGGGAGACACAGAATCCGTAGCAGACTCCAGGCTCTGAGCTGTCGGCACAGAGCCCGACGTGGGGCTCGAACTCACAAACCTTGACATCGTGACCTGAGCCCAAGTCAGACACTCAACCAACTGAGCCACCCAGGTGCCCCCCCCACCTGGTTTCTTAAGTAAGGAAACAGAGCCCTAAGTCACCCAGCAAATTTGAAACAGCATAAGAAACCAAACAGCTTTCCTCGACCTCAGGTCTTTCTACCGCTGGAGGGGAGCATTACTTCTGTCAAGCCTTCTACCCCACCCCTCCACCAAAGCTCTCCCAAGCTCTCCAACAAGGCAAGCTGGCCTCTGATTTTCATCCTGTCTGTTCGCCTACCCGCCCTTCAGGCTGAAACCTCAGGAGGCAGAGAAAGGACTCAGAACCAGATAGAGGGAAGGTCCAGAGACACAGTGAGCCTCGTCAATCCACGTGCAAGCGATCCTGACCTCTGAGGGGTGAGAGCTGACTCGGGGCTCGGTCACTGCTGATGTTCCGGCCGGCCTGTCCTTCCTCTTCTGCAGCCTGACCATGTGGCCAGGGCAAGGAGGAAGAGGAGGAGGAGGAGGAGGAGGAGGAGGCCTTCCAAGAAGACACCCCATCTACCCACACAGCCCTCTTCTCATCAGGCCCCTTCTGCAGTCCCCCGAGGGCCGACATGCCTCAGTGTCCCAGGACTGACAGAGGGGCAGAGGGGCCAGGCATACGGCATGTGGGGGTGCTCTAGCTGTTCTCCATAGAAGGAAACCCAGGACAACCACCGGGAAGAGGAAGAAGAGGGAGCCTTGAGTAGACCCAGCCAGCACCTGACATGTGTGCAGGGAGATGGAAACCACGGCTGCTCAGGCCTCAGGTGTGTGCACAAACAACACACACAGAGGACCCCCCGAGAGGCCAGCCAGGACCCTCCAGCCCTCGCTGCCTCCAGAGACCCCTCCCAGATGATGATCCCTGTAACGAAGGCACCAGGCAAAGACTGTGGTCTGGCTCCGCTCTCAGGATACACACGATGATCAATCAAGTTAAGGAGACACTTGAGCACTTAAGGCCCAGGCCATGTTCTAATTTGTCGAGGAAATCGCCTCTGGATTCCAAGGACGAGTGCGGGAGGAAATAAAATCGAAGGCGGAGGGGGGGTGGGGAGCGATCGATAGCCCAGGGGGGCCAGGGAGCAAGGCGTGGGTGGGGAGCGGAGGCCGCGCGCACGCTCGGAGAAAATAAAAAGAGTATTTGAGAAGTCGAGGCCACCAAAGGCATGACTGACAGCGTTTCAAGTCGGGCTTTTTCTCTCCCTCTGCAGGACGCAGCGAGAGCTAAAAACAAGAAAAAGCCATCACAGGTATATTTATTGGGAATAGCATGCTGGCTGGGCCTGCAGTTAGAATCAGAGGGTGGACAAGGGAATAAAAAAAATGACTCACGTTTGGTTCTAATTTTTAAAAATGGTTTAGGGCTGCCATCCCACTAGCCAAAGCCACTGGGCGGCTGTGGGGAGGGGCCTGCCCTCTCTGCCCGATGGCCACTCACCCATGCCCTGCACAGGAAGCCCGGAGTCCGTTCCTGTCCTGCCGGAGCCCCAGACTGTCTCTGCTATCTCCCCTTCAGGAGATCAAATCCTGCCTCGATAGGCTTTTGGGGGGAAGGAAGGCGTTTCAACACCATTCTTTGGAATTTTGCTCTTAAATAGCGGATTCCCAAATGGAGTCCGTGCATTTTTTTTTTCCATTTGGAGGGATCCGAGTTGCACTAGGATTGGTCTGCAGGAACATGCCGATACGTCTACATCCTTCTGGAGGAACAGCATGTGGCATGGAGAAGTGATTCCCTGATATATCAGGGGCACCGGGCCCACCCTGGGGGGAAGGAGCCAGCAGGGCGGGATCTGGGAATCTGGGTATTTGCCAAGTGCACCAGGAAACATGATGCAGGCTCAGATACCCTTGGGATGCAATCCTGCTCTTGTCTCCACAGTCCTGTGGCATCAGCAAGTTACTTACTGCTTCCACTCTCCTCCTCTGTCCAATGAGGGCAAAATGCATTCTCATGGCTGGCTGGAGGCAAACAGGTAGAGCAGAGGTTTTCAAATTACAGGCTGCAAGCCACTGAAGAATCTGAGATCCATCTAATGGGTCACGACTACAGTTTTATTTCCTTTTATCGTCGGCTGCCTTCTCTCCTACGGATGAATCACCTGCATTCTTTTCTGGGACACTCCCCACCCCCCGCCACTGTGCACCAGAGCCGATGCCCTCTGCTCATGGACCTTGCTCACCGTGCGTCCTCCTCTTCCTCAGCACCAGCCTTCCCCTCTCTCCTGGGCCACTTGCATGAGCACACAAAGTGGCTGCTCTCTCTCCTGAGTTAAAAATAAAACCAAACCAGGAAATCCATACCCTCCTTGACCACACTTCCCTGGAACTCCTGCCTCACTCCTCTAGAATGAGAGCTTTGGTGTTTTGTTTTGTTTTTTGATGTTTATTTTATTTTTGAGACAGAGAGAGACAGAGCATGAGCGGGGGAGGGGCAGAGAGAGACACAGAGTCCGAAGCAGGCTCCAGGCTCCCAGCTGTCAGCACAGAGCCCGACTCCGGGCTCGAACTCATCAACCGCGAGATCATGACCTGGGCCGAAGTCGGACGCTCAACCGACTGAGCCACCCAGGCGCCCCTAGAATGGGAGTTTTGAAAGCAAAACTCCGAGAGACAATTCTCCACGTTTGCTGTCTCCAGTGTTCCTCTTGTGTCCTCTGGCTCACAGCCTGGGGTCCAGATTCTGTCCCTCCCCCTCAGCACTGCTCCCCAAGGCCGCAGAGGACCCACGCGAGGTTAAATCCAAAGGCAGCTCTCCGTCCTCAGCCTAGGTGGCTTGTAGCCACTTACTTATAAGATCATCACTGGCTCCTCTTTGCCAACTCTGACCAGAGATTGTTCTCGAGTGGATGCTACTGTCTCTGTCACAGACACAAGTCCTGCCCAGTGAAATGTGCACTGTGGTCAAAAGCCGTCTGAAAGCACTTGCAAACGCTGGTACGGAGGACAGGGTTAGGACCATGGACGGCATGGGTTCCGGCAGCCCAGCTGGAGTCCCAGTTGTCACTTAGTTCGCGCTTAGTGAGCACAGACTCCCTTGGTTTTTTGAGCCTTGGTTTCCTGCTCTGTAAAATGGGTATAATCCCTATCCCTTGGGGCTGTAGGAAGGACCAAAAGGGACAATGAAAATAAAGCCTCTGGCACACAGCAGGGTGTTTAACAAATCCTGCGAAATTACTGAATGAACCAGGACCCTCAGCACAGTGGCTGGGCTCCTGGAGAGCGCTTCCCTCTGGGTGATATCTCGAACACTGTGTAGATGCCGCCGGGGTCTGTGTGTGCACAGGGGGCCCAAAGCCGGCAGCCGAGGGGAGCTCTGACGACCTGTCCGGGAGCAAGTTCTTCCAGAGAACTCTCATCATGTAGCCTAAATCTATCCGGTGGGTGCTCTGGTGGCGGCAGAGAACAGCGCCTCCTTACCCCCCCCCCCCCCCCCCGGTAACGGTTCACTGGGGTCATGTGGCTGCATATCGGCCTCACCTGGAGAACTTAACAATGCTCGTGCCCAGGCCCCTCCTTCGATTACACTAGAATTGGATGGGTGGTTGGGGCAGGCAGGTAGGCTTTAAAAGCTCGCCACGGGATTCTAGTCTATTCCACCAGGGTAGATGGAGAGACCAGAGAGCACGCTGGTTAGCAGCACAGGCCCTGCTTACCTCTGGACTGCTCCAGAACCCAGTTCTGTCACTCGCTAGCAGATGACCATGGACCAGGGAGCCTCAGTTACTCCGTTAGGAAACTGGGGAGCACAGTACCTCACTCACCAGGTTATCCTGGTAGGTCCAAAGGCGGATAGGCATGGGCTTCATAGCAGGGGTTTTATAAAGTCAGCAGGTCATTGCCAAGACCCCTCTGATAACCTGTCCTCCAGTTTACTCTTCTCCAAGCCAGTTACCCTGGTTCCTTTAACCCCACCTCTCCGGATTGAGATGTCTGTCCTTATTCATAGGAGTAGCTTCCAAGTCACGCTCTGCTGCTTTCGGTGGGGGGGGGGGGGGGGGGAGGGGAGTCCTGAGGGGCTGGGCCAGGGTGAGGGTGCTATAAATGAGGGGATGTCCTAGGCCCCCCACCTGCTGAACTAGACCAACCTGTGTCCCTTCCCTACGTCAGGGTCTTGCTTCATGTCCGTGGCAACGCCCGTGAAAGGACTACTTTTGTGGTGGCCACCGTGACTCCCGGATCTTCTTCTGGTCCTCTGCAGACCCGGGCCATCCCTATCTTGGATTGGGGTGATGGGGCTCCCCTCCCCAACCATACAAAAAGTAACGCAACAAATTTTTATTGTTGCTACGACGTGCTGGGCACTGTGCCGGCCGAGGGCACAGGGATGTATGGTAAGAGAGCTGCATTCACCGTCCCCAACGAGCTCACAGCTCAGTGGGGGAGGCGTGCCCATCTGTGAAGCGGGCACTCTCATCATGGATCATAACAGCCCTGCCTCGTGGAGGTGCTGCAGGGTTCAATGAGCTGAGGCCGGCAACGTGCTGAGCAGTGCCCTGCCCCCCGTCCCCCCCCCCCCCAGACACTCAACATAGTGAGTCGTGGGGTAAGCACCTGATGGGGGTACACTGGGCTACTGGGCTCCCTCCAGTTACGGGTTGGATGGGGCAGCAGCAGATTGCCAGGCCGGGGGCCTAGCCCTTCTGACATCAAGGCAGACTGTAGGTTGCCCCCCCCCCCCCCAATGACCTGGCCATGTCCTGCAGTCGCCTCAGAGAGGAGCCCTGGACAGGCCGAGGCACATAAGAAGAGTGTGTGAGGAGGCGGCCACGCAGGGTTCGTGGCAGGGAACGACCAGGAGAAGGTGCAGTCCCCCTCCTCTTGGGGACAGGAAGAGGGGCGTGTCTGGCTTATCCTCCCTGGCCCAGGGGCAGCCCAGACAGGCTTGCAGGAGAGGCCAGTGGAGGACCAGGAATGCCCCTCGGGATCAGGGATGGCTTACAAACCCCAGAGCCAGGAGGGCGGGAGTGGGGAAGGGATCGGGGATGCCGACAGCTTGGAAGGTGGGTCCAGAATCCAGGGGCTGGATTCTGCTGAGGCACCTGTTCTCCAGGGTGGAAAAGGAGGCCAGACCAAGGGCAGGCTCTCCATCTGGCGGAGTCAGGGTGAGGGGTGGTCCCGTCTCCGGGAGAGTCCCCTCTATGCCACTCTCTGAGCCTGACCAAGTTTGCAATCATGTGTTCATCTAAATTCTCCGTGACATTCTCTACAGCCCTTCCTCACTATGTGATTTGAGGCAGGTTACTGAACCTCTCTGGGCCTGGATTTTTGTCTGAAGAAACAGAATTAATGAGAGGCGAGTTGAACACCCCTGCTAGCTCAGGGGGCCCAGAGTCGGGCTCAGAAGACAGAAGACAGAAGACGGTGGCCACCGTGGTGCCCTGCGGCACAACCTTTTCAGAGAAATTCTTCCTTGTTTATGCTGTAATTTTCTGGGCTCTGGGCCCAAAGGCCTGTGGTGGGTTTATTCAAAGTTCCTATTCTGGGGACTAGAGACAAGGGGGCGGGTGAGCAGGACGCTTTCTAAATCATCCCCCAAACTGTTCTAGGCAGAAGGGAATGAGCCTGGGACGGGAGGTGACCTTGAAAGTGACATAAACTGGAGGGGAGGGGCTCTGTACAAACAATCCTACTAAGCCAAACTCCCCATCCAATGGTATCCATCCCTGGGAAATATTAAAAGGAAAGTACAGAAAAAACCCGACATCCAGACCCACAGCTTATGGAGTTGCACGTGGTGGCTGGAGACAGACCCATCTGACTCTCCCCCTCCTTTGCCCAAAGTGGCCCTCAGGTGACAGAGCCGGCCAGCCCCTTCTTGCAGGGAAATCGGGAAGAGGGCGGGAAAGAACTGGGGCGGTGGGTGGCAGGAACGAGGAATTAGGCAAAGAAAAACAGCCTGCAAAATGCAGAGACGCCCCAGCATGCTCGCTTCCCAAACCCGGCCCATGAATCGAGGGGTGACAGGTCTCTCATCTGTGATGCCAAGAGCCAGGAGCTCCGGGCAGCCACAGGTACTACATCTGCACCTGCCAGCGCTTGGAAAGAGGCAATAAAGCATCGTAGCAGGGCCTGGAATGCTAAGTGCCTGCAGCTGGGAAGGGACCGCCTTACAGCGAGAGCAGTTCGCGGCACACGTCCACTGCGCGAAGCCCCTCTCCCAGACACCGGCCTGTGCTTCCTCTCCTGCCCCGGGCAGCCTGCTCCCGGGGGCGGGGGGGGGGTGGGGTGGGCGCCGAGGAGGTGGACAGAACAGGTGCACGCTCCGTCTAGCCCTGGGGGCTGCCATGGCCGGGTGCTGGCCCAGACAGACGGGGATCTTCTGGATGAAGCCCAAGTGGGCTGGGTAATTTACCGAGGCTGGCAGAAACCGGGATGCTTGAGTCACTGGTACATAAAAGCAGATCATAAAGCACCCCAGCCAAGCCAGACGTCTGGAAATACACCAGGGCCACACGCAGCTTAGAAGTGTGGGCCCCATCCCCCAAGTGATAATAACGATAATAATGTTTATACAGCAACTTAGAGGGGTAGCTTCTCCGAGCCTGTGCTCAGGGCTTTGTACGCATCTTAATTTACTTAATCCTCGTAAGGACCCTAAGAAGCTGGTCATAGCAGCATCCTCCTGTCACATACCAGGGAGATGAGGCAGCACGGGGGCCAGAGAGCCAGGCACAAACAAAGGCAGGATGTGAACCCCTGCAGTCTGCTTCCAGAAGCCAGGCCCTAGGCAGTGTTTCCCAAACTCTACTGCGCCCCTCAGGAACCTGGGGGGCTTGTTAGCGTGCAGCTCCTGACTCAGCTGGTCTGGGGCAGGGGCCTGCCTCACTGCCAAGCTTCCAGGTGATGCCCGATCCGGGGACCACACCTTGAGTAGGAGGCTCTAAACTACTAGACTAAAATGATGGAAAGAGCCTCACTGTCCATCAACTGACGAATGGATAAAGCAATTATGGTTTAGATACACAATGGAATACGACGTGGCAACGAGAAAGAATGAAATAGGGCCTTTTGTGGCGACGTGGAAGGAACTGGAGGGTGTTACGCTAAGTGAAATAAGTCATACAGAGAAAGACAGATACCATATGTTTTCACTCCTTTGTGGATCCTGAGAAACTGAACGGAAGACCATGGGGGAGGGGAAGGGGGAAAAAAAGGTACAGAGAGGGAGGGAGGCAAACCATAAGAGACTCTTAAAGACTGAGAACAAACTGAGGGTTTATGGGGGGATGGGAGGGAGGGTGATGGGCACGGAGGAGGGCACCTGCTGGGATGAGCACTGGGTGTTGTATGGAAACCAATCTGACAATAAATTTCATAAAAAAATAAAAAATAAATAAACTACTAGACTACTTTCCCATGACATCCCTTCACCTGTGGAAATGGGTCTATACCACACTGCTCTGGCTCTGGGGGGTGTCCACAAATTCCTCAGTCAATAGGAACAGGCATTGGCAGGGGGTCAGAATCAAGGGGCTGGGGCCAGGGGAGAGGGCATGAAGTCTTAAAATAACCCTGTCCATTCCCCACCTCAGCCTAATTTGATCAGAATCTCTGGGGTGGGGCTCAGACTGGGATTTTTTTTTTTTAATTTTTTTAATCTTTGCTTATTTTTGAGAGAGAGACAGCACGTGAGCAGGGGAAGAGCAGAGAGAGAGGGAGACAGAATCCGAAGCAGGCTCCAGGCTCCGCGGTATCAGCACAGAGCCCGACGCGGGGCTCGAACTCACAAACCGCGAGATCATGACCTGAGCCGAAGTCAGACGCTTCAACACTGCCCCTGCCCGAGGGAAAAGTCATACCACACAGTGAAGGGCCCCGATGGTGGGAGGGGGCGTGGTGCCACTGCCGACTAAACACAATGTCCACTCCTCACCTTGGCATTCAAGGCCTGAGCAAGGACTTCGGGGCCCGGGCTATGACCTCAAGCCTCGTTTTTCTCTTAGGTGCACCCCACATCGAGTAACGCTCGGTGCTTTACTGCCCCTCACACACCAGAACTTTCTCCCATCCTGCCTCTGCTCAGGTTTTTTTCTCCCACCTGAAAGTTCCTCTCCCTTCTTATCCACCTGCTCTGAGTCACAGCCATCTCTCCCCTGGTGACAAGGACTTATCCTCGAGTCTTCGTTTCCCCCCATCGCCTTTAACCATACCATCTCTCAGCTTATCCGGGCACTCGGTTCTCTGGGATAATGACAACATTTAAAGGCTACATTTCCCAGCCTCCTTTGCAGCGCATGTGCTCATGTGACTCAGTTCTGACCAATGCAATGTAAGCAGAAGCAACGAGTGTGACTTCCAGGAATGTGCTTATGCCTCTCTTCCTCCTCTTGCTGTAATGGCTGGAGCTCCAACAGCCATCTTGGACTGTGAGGTGATCCTTAATATGGAAGCTATACCTGATAGAGCAACAAAATTTCTGACCCCACGGAACATCATACCAGCGTTGGGCTGGCCCCTTCAGACTTGAACACGAGAGAAAAATTACCTTCCAGCTTGTTTTAGCACTGCTTTTTTGGAACTTTCTGTAACAGCTGACCTTAATGCTATTAGAGCCACCTTTTCCAATCCCCGGAGTCACGAACTCTGGATTCTTGGGTTCACCCTGTGACACTGCACAGAATCACCGTCCGTGTCTTCTGCCCGAGTGAAACAGTAAGCAGTCTGAGGGCTGCCATTGTGTCTTATCTATTTCCATTTTCCCCACCACACGAAGCACGAGGCCTCACACACAACGCAAAGTATGTCTCGGGATTAAAGTCTTTCTACTGTACCCCACACAACTCACTGGCTTGCATCCATATTCTCAGCATCCTGGAAACCCAAGCAAAGCTGCCCTTCGCCCCAACCAGGCTGCTTGCTCCCACCGCCTCCACCCGCTCCTGGGATGAACACTTCCTTACCAAGATGTCCGAACCCGTGGCTTCCTCCCCTGCGGTTGGGCTGGAGCAGTTGCGGAGTTTGAATAGCCAGTACTCCTTGGCAGTGACAAAGAAGTTCCACGGCAGTAGGCCACCAATGCCCAAGCTGAAGAAGATGATGTAGGTACCGTTGAAGCGGTCCTTGGGCCTCTGCAGGCCGGGTGGCGGGCGGTCTAGCAGCTTCCCAAGGAGCGCTTCCTGGTCAGCTCGGAGATTGCTGCCTGCAGGTCTGTAGGTGGCGTTTGCACTGTGGTGAAAGTCATCCTCTGAGATCATGGCCACTATTGGAGGAGAGGGAAACAGAGACAGGGCAGGTGATCAGAAGCTTAGCCTGGGCACAGCTAGGGACGCACCCGTCCTACAAGCTGACCACGCCCCCACCCTGGGTCACCAAAGCACGGTTACAGAGCTTCACGTTTAAGGATCAGCAAGAAAGACAAGATATCGGAACTGTAAGTGACCAAAGGATCACCCCCCACCCCCCGACTCCCACGCAGGCCAACACAGGTAGCAAATAAGTCACGGGCCGAACCGGAGTACGACAATGTGTCACAGCCGGCCTGTGGCAATGGATCCGGAAGGGCAAACCTGGTCTCAAGGCACTCAAATTTCTATGTAGCCATAAAAAAAAAAAAAGGAATTAGGACCCTTGGTGAGCATAGAATGTTCTCTAAACTCTTTTCAACTTTATGTGAGAAAAGAGACAGGGATGTGCACAGAATATGTCACTATTTGTGCCAGAAAGCAGGGCTGGGCTGCGTGGGGAGGAGAATATATACACATACGTATGTACGTCCTCTGGAAGGACACACAAGAAATTTTTTTTTTTTTTTTAATTTTTTTTTTAATGTTTATTTATTTTTGAGACAGAGAGAGAGCATGAACGGGGGAGGGTCAGAGAGAGAGGGAGACACAGAATCGGAAGCAGGCTCCAGGCTCTGAGCTGTCAGCACAGAGCCCGACGCGGGGCTCGAACTCACGGACCGTGAGATCATGACCTGAGCCGAAATCGGACGCTTAACCGACTGAGCCACCCAGGCGCCCCCACAAGAAATTTCAAAGAGTGGCTACGTCTGAGGACGGAGGCTGGGGGCGATGGGGAGGGAGGGATCTTCACTGCGTACTCTTGTGTGCCTTTGGAATTTCGAACGACATGAATGTATTATGTGTTCAGAAATAAAACTATAAATAGAAGCAAAGACATTCAAAGTAAATAGCATTAAAAAAACAACCACCACCAAAAATCCATGGTGTCTAAGAGATCTAACAGTCCACTCGCTCATTTAATTTGTGGGAGCCAGAGGTCCGAAGAGTGGAAGGTCACACACCAGGTCCACGGCCAAGGCTGGGTTGGCAGTTCCTGCCCCGGCCCCCACCTCTGTCCCTCACATCCCACCAGGAGACGGCCACTCCCAATCTGCGATAGCACCTAAGACTAACCGAAATTTCTGCTAGGAACCATCGCCGACATGACCTTGGGCAAGTGGCCATGCTTCGGAGCCTCGATTTCCCCGTCTGCAAACCGAGGGAGGCCTTCTTATGATGGTTATACAACTGCAGCTGGCTGTCAGTGCCTGGACCGTGGGAGCAGCTCTTACACAAACGTCAGCGTCTTCCCCGCCACCGTGGGCTTGTCACCTGGCTGGCTGGCTGCTGGATTCGGCTGAAAAGTCGTATGCCCGCTTCTATGCTCTATATAGCACCTAGGACATGGCAGTAGCTTGATAAATGGCAGTACTTCCAAAGAGCTGACAATGGGACACTGTAGTGTCTCCCGTAGCAGCTCCCCTCCCCCTCCGTCACCCAATACATCAAGAAATCAACGCAGCGCAGCTGGGCTCCCATTAAGAGGCTGAGCCTTAAGTCACAGCATCAAGCCAGGCGGAGTAGAGCCTTTCTTCCCTGGGGACAGGGGAACACCCTGTCCCGCAGGCACAGAGCCTTCTCTGCTATTTCAGGAGGGCCACACAACATTCCTTGGAAGTCAGGACAGGAATTATTGCCTCCTTTTTTCAGGGGCGAAGAACGGGGCCTTGATTTATCCCACATTCGAGCAGTAAGAATCGCCAAGAGTTAACACGCAACCCGGTACTCATGCAATGCCGGTCAAAGGCCCGCACTTGAGCCTGACAACAGCCCAGCGTGACAGGCACTACGCTGAGACTCATTTCGCAGAGGAAGAGAGAGGCTCGGAAAGGTTCAGTCATGTGCCCGAGGTCACACAGCCCCCCAAATGGCAAGAGAGAGGTCGCACAGCCAAGCAGACTGAGGCCCGGGCGGGAGAGGAGGCTGGCTGGCAGTGTGAACCCACGTCTGCTGGCTCCAAGTCCAGATCTCCTTCTAGAAGGCCTCACGGCCAGGGAGCTGTGAGCAGAGGCAAAGAGGGTGCAGGGCACCCTCAGCGATGTTTGCTGAATGAATGGATTTTGCGTGGCCAGGATATTCTCTCCTACTGGGGTAGGAGCTTGTACCCCGGAGCGGCAGGCAAGAGGTGGCCACATACCTAAGCCTCCAAGCCAGCAAGTCAGTTTTCAACTCCCCTGGTTGAGCAGAGCCCTCCCTAGCCTTGATCCACAGGGAGCCCAGCACTAACAAACTAACCAGGGTGGGCACACAGGCATGTGCAGACACATACAAATTTCTATATTAGTGTGGAAAAATGTAAAAATGATGACCCGTGTAGGACAACAGACATAAGGGCAAGTGGTTCCTTCCAGATGCTCCAGGTACAGGGGTGGGTGCGGGGGCCAACGGTGGGGTCACTCCAGCCCACTCTCATCTCCAGGCATTTATTTGTCCGGGACCATTCAGCCTTGACTGAGCTTCTGAAGAAGGAGCCAGAAATTTTCTCTGACCTGGGTCACAGGCCAGGGCATTGGAGTGAGCAAAGTCTTATTACGGTTCATAAAAGCTAGCTGCTGGCTTTTGGATTAAAAAGAAAGAAAAAGAAACCGAAGGAAGAGCCGTGGTATTGTCAGCGCGGACGGGCTGTGGCCTGGCGTGTGCCCCTCAGGCACCTGCAGGAGCAGGCCAGGCTTGGCCCTGCTCCCTTCCTGGGGGATGTGGGGGTAGGGGCAGCGCCTGCACCAAGAAGCAGAAGTGGGTGGTGCCTGGGGCCGCTGCAGGCCACCATCTGGAACTGGCTGCCGGTTCCAACCCGGTTTCTGACTGTGGCTAAGTCAATCTCCCCATCGGGCCTCGATTTCCCCGCCTGTGAAACGGGGGGGCAGGGGAGCTGGTGCTAACCTATGGGAAAACATTGCTGGGGAACACAGGGCGCCGCCCAGAGGCCGTGGCAGACTGGGCTTTGGGGTTGTGGACACCTCCAGCCTCAGACTCCCCAGTTGGAACTGAGCGTCAGCCACCTTGTGGATACTTTGGGCTGATGTGTCCATACCCGGGCCCCCCAGGTGGTGAGGTCCGGTCTCAGGAAATCCACGAGGAGGAGAAAGAGGAGGGGAGAGAATGGGGCGCGGGGAGAGAAAGAGGATAGCGACCCGGAAAGGGGGAAATTGAGGGCGAGGGGAGCAAGAAGGAAGAGAAGGGACGATGGGGTGGGAGACAGCGACAGAGGAGGGGCCGGGGCTGGGACGGAGGCCCTGAGGTCTCTCCCGTGGAGCAGTCCCCGAGAGGGCTCGTGCGGGGAGGCCGCCGAAGCGCGAGCCCCAGGGGACCGCGCTGAAGAGCTGGTCGGGTGCCAGGCCCGCGCCCGACCTCCGGCCCGCACTTACTGTCGCCGCCGCGCCGCCGCCGCCGCTGCCTCCCCGGCCGCCGCGGCCACTGCGACTAGGGGCTCGGCGGGGCCGCAGGCCGAGCTCCGCCTCCCGGCCCCGCCCCGGCCCGCTGACGCCGGCGCTTCCCGGTTTGCAAACCCTCTTCTCCCTTTGTCCTGGGCCGGCCCCCGCGCGCCGGCGCCGGGCTGCGGCTACGCGCCCATTGCACGGGCGGACAAAGCGAGGCGCCGGCCGCCCGGTGCACCGCGGGTGCTGGCCCCGGAGCTCGCGAGGGCCCTGCGCGCTCCTCCCCCGCCCCCCCCCTCCCGCGGGAGCCGGACCCGGGGACCTGATCGTCTCCAAAGCCTGCACCCCGGGACCCAGAAGAGCTCCACCTTGCCCCCAGACTCCCGCAGAGGGCGCCCCCTCTAACTGCAGCGCCTCACTCCTCCCTGATCCCTCTGCTGGCCCAGCCACCCAGCTTTTGCGCGTGGTGTCGGGCCTTCTATATGCCAGGCCAGCGCCATGGCGCTTTGCCTTGTCACCGCCTTCCGGAGACTCCTTGTCTGGCTGAGGCAGAAGGGTGGCTGGGCTGGAGGGCACACGGTCCTCAGGATCGTCTGCCAGGCCCTCCCACCAGCCCCCAGACATTTGTGTCTGAGTGACAGGCCGAGGGGGCCACCTTTACCCGATGTACCCTCTCTCTCTGCCATGCCCCTTAGGTCCACTGTGTCCTAACCCCTCACATGCCTGAGGGGCAAGGAGAGCTGGGCATATGGGAAACCAAGATGGAGCCGAGGTTCTAAAGCCCCTGCGGGCCTGTGATGGATGCCCCCCAAGGCACAGGGTGGGCTCAGTGCTAGGTGCCCTTGGGGCAAGTTGAGACTCAGAACACGGGGCTTCCTTCATTCAATAGGCCTACTGCGTGCCAGGCCCTGCAATGAGGACCTGTGATATCGTGATATAAGAAAAGAAAGCCACAGGTCCCAGATGGCCATTTAGACTGAGTTCCCAAACCCGAGCTTAATCCCCAAACTCAGCGCAGTTTCAATCTCCCCTCCAGAAAGGTGGCCTTAACTGGTCAGTCAGGAAATACTTCTTTCCGTCAGCCCCAATGAATCTGTCACCTAGGGTCCTCTCCATTCCCCTCCCTCAAAGAAAGATAAGGCAATCCGCATGATAAGGCTCTTGCTTTTCCCCTAGCAAACAACCTTCTCTGAAACAATCTTTATTTACTTTGTTTTGCTAATAACGTTCTCACCCCCACCCTCCGTCTATAAAAACCTTCCATTTTGTACAACTTTCCCGAGTGCCTCTCTCCTTGCTAGATGGATTGCTTCCCGGCCCCATGGATCATTTAATAAAGCCAATTAGATTCTCAAATTTACTTGGTTGAATTTTGTTATTTAACATAGGTCTGTCCCGGTTCCCGACGTGAGAGCTTCCGAAACTCTTGGAATTTCCTGGGTAATACGGGTGAGAGGAGCGGTTTTTGTTTATAACAAGCCCCTTTCAGTCACGCCAGGGTTTATGCTAATCAAGTGACTCCTACTGGGCCCCAAGATAGCTTCGGGATGGGGGCTGGTTGTGCCAAAGGAAGCAAGTGTGAAATTAAGAGGTTGGGACTTTGAACACCACGCCCCACCTCTGCAGAGAAGAGGGGCTGGAGATTGACTTAACCACAATGGCCGATGAGTTAATTAATCATGCCGGTATGCCTCCATAGAAACCCCTAAGTGACAGAGTTCGGAGAGCTTCTGGGTTGGCGAACACATCTCCTTGCTGGAAGGGTCGTGCACCCTAACTCCATGGGGACAGAAGCTCCTTTGTTTGGGACCTTGGACCCTGTTCATCTGCATCCTTTACGATAAGCCAGTGATAGTGTTTTCTTGAGTTCCGTAAGCCATTCTAGCAAATTCCGGAAACTGAAGGGATGGGTGTCATAGGAACCCCTGACTTTGTAGCCAACAGCCAAGTCAGACAGAAGTTTGGGTGCCCTGGGCACCCCATGCTTGCGACTGGTGTCTCAAGTGGGGACAGTCTTCCGGGACTGATGCCACCTCCAGGTAGTTCGTGTCAGAACTGAACTGAATTGCAGGACACCCCACGGTGTCTGGAGAGTTGGAGAATCGGTTTGTTGGTGGGGAACCGCCCCCCGCCCCCGCCCCCCACATTTGGTGTCAGAGGTATCGAGGGCGAGAATCGTGCAGAGGCCCAAAGGTACAAAGGGCTGGGTTCTCCTGTTGGAGGAGCTCCCACCCTCCGCAGGGGAGACGGGCCAGTGAGCGCAGAGGACACTGGGAGCCCTGCAGGGACGTGCCTGGTGCAGCGGGGTCAGCGGTGGGCCGGTGACCGGAGTCAGCAAGGACTGGACACCCGTCCGCGTTCGCTGAAGCCTCGCATCCTTGTGAGCCCAATTTCACAGGGTGCAAGTCCAAGGTTGTAAGGTTAAGTAGCTGGCCCGAGGTCACAGGACGGTGGGGCCTGTGTTTGCCCCCCAGGTGTGTCTGACTCTAAAGTTGGCACCTGTTTGCATCTCCATCATGTTCCTTTCCCAAGGGTCTGGAGGCGGGTGGGATGGGAGGTGGGATGGAGGGAGAAGGGTGGATCAGGTGGGCTGGTGTCGGGGGCAGTGAAAGGATTGGCCCAAGGCAGAACAAAGGAGATAGAAGTTTACAGAATACACTGCAAGGGAACAAAGGAGAGCCTGTCGGTCTGGAGGCAGTGGTGGGAGAGGAGCTGTAGTTAAGGGGAGAGAGTGAGGAGGTGTGGGAATGTATGGAATTTTCCTTTTTTGGTACAAGCCCCCTAGGGTTCTCTAAGGAGCCTGTTTGGGTGGTCACCGCGGGCCCTTTTACCTTGCCCAAGCCAGTTGCCTAAAAGTAGCCTCTACAAAGTGTTTCTCAGAAGAGGTGACCTTGGATAGGACGCTTGTGGCCCATTGAGGAGAGCAGGGAGGACCTTCCAGAAGGAGCAGAAGGCTGAACAAAGGCAGAGGGCAGAGTAGCAACATGTCCACGGAGGGAGGGCTGTGAGGCTGTGAGAGAGGGCTGGGATGGTCACGAAAGCCAGAATGGACATGTGCACATCACCCTGTAGGCGACAGCCTTCCATAAGGGTTTGCAGATGAGGAGAACGGGTCCCAGGGGGGTTAGAGAGGTGACCATGGTGATCAAAGTCAGGGCAATGGACTGGAGGCTGGGGCCACTTGGCTTCAATATCTGACAGATTTGTCCAGCCTAAGAAATCAGATCCACATTTGGGAAGTTTTAATTTAGCATCTTATCCCTTCTAGGCCTTGAACCGTCCTGGCTCCTAGCCCCGCCTCCCCCACCCAATTCTATACAGTTGGTAACACCCTGCCCCGGACACCTGGACCCTACCTGCAATCTGGAGATGGGGTGGGCAGGAGGAGGGAGGTGCAGGGGGCTCCAGGACACTCTTTCGGAGGATTTGGGGGCCCCTGTGTGGTCGCTGGGGGGAAGGCAGAAGACCTGTCTTGAATCTACATTCGCTCAAGCAAGCTGGCTATTCCGTGAAGCTGATGCGATGTCCAGATCGGGGAGAGCAGCCAGATTTCCCCAAGAGCCTCCTACCTATACACCATCCTGCACAGCTGAGACAATGGCCACTGTCCACAGGGAAATGACAAGAACCTAAAGGCTGAAGACTGTTCCTGATGTTCCTAAAGGCTGATGCTGTCCCTGATGGGGAGGGGGCACAGTCGGGAGGTCCCTCTTGTTGTACTTGGCCTCCCAGGGCTGGGCGGATGTTTTTTCGAGAGACCCAGAACTTGACTCAGAGCAACGCCACAGAGGAGGGGTTCAGTAAGCAGTACGGATGCCTGGCAAGGAAGGCGAGACTTCACAGAGCTCTGCTCCGGCTGCCCCCGCCCCCCGCCCTGTCCCGCGGGGACCACCGACTCGAGTCCAATGTACAGCTCCATGAGGGAGGTACTCTGATTAGCCTCATTTAGCATATGAGGACCCTGGGGTACGGAGAGGTTAGTATCTCGCTCAGAGTCGCACAGCTAAGTGGCAGAGCCCAGATTCAGATTGGCACCTTACTGAAAGCCAAGTCAGGGGCATCGTCAGAGGGGTGGGTCACACAAGCTCTTACCCAAAGCCCGCTGACCTGTCTGCAGGTTCTTCCTGCAAATTCACAGAGCCAGCGCTTAGGAGGTCAGCCGGGTGTGTGCTAAGGCTTCCAGGCATGGGGTTGGCAGGCCATCTTGTGATCACGCCCCGTCACTGCAGTGCGTGAGGGCTGGCTCAGTGAGGCTGCACGTCCTGCTTTTCGGGGGTTTTTACTGGGCCCGCCAGCGGGGCACGTGGATCCCGGGAGACAGGGACTCATCCATAACTGCCGAGCCTTAATTCTCTGCTCTCGGGTCACCAGTTCAACCCCCCCACTCTACCTCTCCTTCTGCGTCCAACGGCTCCCTTTGGGGACGATTGCTGGAGCTTCCTGGAGATGCCAGCCCTTGACCCCTCCGTCTCCCCTCCATGCCTCGGGCATCTTTCCCTCCACCCCGAGTCGGCTTGGAGCCCACGGTCCATAATTGCAGTAGAGTCTCAGCAATGCCCGACACTCCCATGCCCATCCTCTCCTGGTGGTACCGCTGGCCAACCCGGGATGCAGCCACCTACATCTGAGCGGATGAGCCTTGCTGGAGAAAGTGCGCAGCAGGCAAGGGTTCCACTCCGAGGTCGTGCTTACCAACCTGCGATGGGCCTCCGGGAGGCCAGCGGTCCCGTGGCACATCTCAGCTCCTGCTCTCCGTCAGAACTGTTGCCACCTTCCTCCTTCGCTGGCTTCAGACCCCCGAACGCACCCCGCCCCGAGATGGCCTTGCCTCCCGCCTCCCACTCGATGAAGAACACAGAAGTCACCAGGGAGGCACATCCTCATTTCTCAACACCAAATGTGCCCCATCGGCTTCTGTTTTCCTCTCTCCAGTTACAACAGGGCCGTTGCTGTCTTCCGTCCTAGGGAGGGGATGGGATCCGAAGCCAGGAGAGGGTCAGACCAAGCTCTGTGCTCAGCACCTCCCAGTTGCCAGCGGCTCTATGCCTCCCCGACCCTGTGAGGTTGGCCCATCATAACGCCCCCGCGGGAGTCGAAGGAAGGGGGACAGGCCACCAGGAGCCGGAGGGAGAGCAAAAGAGCATGTGGAGGCCGACCCACGTCACGTGAGGACCTGGCAGTGTTTGGATGGAGGGAGAATGGCTTCAGGGAGGAGCGTGAGAGCCGTGTCCAAATCTTTGAGAAGCTGGCAGGGAGTGTGACACTTAGACATTCTCCTAGTGATGGTAAAACTAGCTGAGGGTAAAATTAGCCCTTACAGGGGCGCCTGGGTGGCTCAGTCGGTTGAGCGTCCGACTTCAGCTCAGGTCATGATCTCGCGGTCCGTGAGTTCGAGCCCCGCGTCGGGCTCTGTGCTGACAGCTCGGAGCCTGGAGCCTGCTTCCGATTCTGTGTCTCCCTCTCTCTGCACCTCTCCCACTTTCTCTCTCTCTCTCTCTCAAAAATTAACATTAAAAAAAATTTTTTTTTAATTAGCCCTTACAGTGAAAATAAGTAAGCACCCAGTCACTAACATTTATCATTATTCTTTTAGTAAGTAGTGTGTTCAGCATCTCTGGAAGTAGTCAAGTGGAGTCTGGACAAGCCTGTGTCTGGGCTATTGTGGAGGGAATTCTGGCATCAGGTGAAATGGAAGTAGACGGTGGCCAAGGACAGCCCCCCCCCCCTCCACCGCCCCCGACCTCTGCTCTTCTAAAAGTCAGTGAAACTGATCTCAGTGAACCTTTGCAATTCATAGCGACAGCCTCTGCCCACTGTAACCCCCTTGGGTAATCACAGTATTTACTGATCTGAGTACTGGGCATCTATCTGTCCCTGGGGACCTGGTAGTAGGGGAATTGCTGGGGCCCCGGGGCCTGGCAGCTAAGCCCTGTCTCGGGTTTCATCAGGCGGTGGGGGAGCCCTTGGGAAGAGGACCAGCCACGGCCACCATCCCGTGAAGGGATGCGGAGGGGCACCGAGGCAGGCGCCACTGTCTCTCTGACACAATCCTGGCCAAGTGGCAAGCAGGCAGGGGCCTCTCGGCGGTCTGTACAGAGGGCCAGGGGCTCCGGACCGTCCTAGCCAGCAAAGCCCTGAACCAGAGCAGCTCTGAGCCTGACCCTCCCCTGCTTCAGCACCTTTCTACAGCCCACTGGTGCCCAGCAGATCCTAGACTGGGGGGGGTCTTATTTGGAACCACAACTTAGAGCCAGTGGTGAGGGCCTTCCTCTCCACTGGGCTGTATGGTCTCTACTTAGCTACAGTCTCCACGTCTCCCTATCGCTCCCTAGCACGCTGAGGCCACAGGTGAGAGGCCGCTTGATGGAGATCCATGCTCCCAACAAAAGGAGGAAGCAAGCGAGCTAAGACGGCCTTGTGTTTCAAGAACTGGCCAAGGGGGCAAAAGTATTAATATGGCTGCTTCTCTATCCATATGATGCGCAGCCTGGATCCTGGAGGCATCTGTTTTTGAGCCAGGCTTCTAGACCAAGCCCTTGACTCCAATGTCAAGGAACAGATCTGCGTGAACCTGGAGTGGGTGGCCGCTGGCAGCTGGGTCAGGATGGCCCCTCTGACCTTCCCAGATCCCAGCCTGATCCTTCAGTCTCTCCGCTACGAGCTTTCTCACCTCCATACCTCTGATCACACGGTCCCTGCTACCTGGTGGTTCCTTGCACCCAGCCCTCCACCCCTATTCCCCCACCAGCCTAGACACCACCACAAGGCAGGCAGCCGGGATGACCCCATCCCCGCTTCGTGTTCGTACCGTGTTGGAGCCACTCCCAGCTGGCTGCTTCCCGGTCCTTGCGTACTATGGAAACTCACTTTTTATTCTGCGGTGAGCTGCTAGAGGGCCAAGTCTAGGCATGACTTAACGCCCGGTATCCCCTGTGCTGTGCTCATCTATGGATTAGATCCATAAACATTGACTGAATTTCCAGGAATCCCGGACCCTCTCTTGGGGAAGCTCCCCAGGCTGAGGAGCTGTGATGGGTAGATTCAAGCTACCTGCAGTGAGGCCTGGGCTGGGTCGGGCCCTCATGGCTGCTGGAGGAGCACAGACTCACGGGTGCCCCCTCCCGGGGATTACCCCCATCTCCTGGGTCAGGGTCTCTGAGAGGTCACCACCTCACACTCCCCCCACCCCACCCCCACACCCAGATCGGGCCCTGAGACTATTTCAGCACCTGCGGCTGACAGCGGCCTTGACATCTGGCCCATTACCTGCTGAAGGGGCATCCGTATCTTCTCTTAGCAAGACATTTCACAAAAGAAAGTTGCTGCAGACTTTTGCCTAAAAGCATCTCCCCTAAAATACATAACTGAGAAACTATGGCTCAGGGAAACCAACCCCAGTGTTCTAAAATATCACTGTTCCAGAAAGCCTTTCTTGACTCCCAGGCTGAGGCAGCAGCCTCTCTGGGCTTCCGTGGCCCCCTTGTCCACCGGTTTCTCTGTCTCTCCATTAGGCCACAGGCTCTGAGGGCAGTGTGTGAGGCCTGGCCCTCGTGCCCAGGACTGACCGACAGACACGGTGTGCTGGATGACCGTGGAACCCCACTCCCTGCCCCGACAGTTTGTGTTTGGAAAAGTTAGGACTGGGGAAGCTCCAAATCTCCAGTGCCTCCTGTCCCTGGAATGCTGAATCCAGGACAGCGATTGTGAGAGAAACAGACTTCTGTTGAAGACAGTCACTCAGTTCTCCAGGGCCAAGTGCTAAGAAGCCTGGGCTCTTGGTGTGAGATGCCAGTGCCCAGCTCAGAGTGCCGGGTTTCACGGCAGCTTCTCCCGTGGAGTGGTCTGGAGGGAGGCAGGTGCCCCTGGGCTGAGGCTGCAAAGGGAACAGCATGGAGAACAGGCAGCCACAGCCCCGAGAGGCCTACGCAGGCACGCCAAACGCTTTAAACAGGAGGCTGGAGATCCGAGATGGATGGGTTGAGCCTTAGCAACCAGAATGAGACTGAGACCGTCTTGATGACAGCCAGGGAGGGAAAAGTTAGGGACCTCCATGGGGACGTCATTAAGGGGGCCTGTTATCCTGTGGGAAACACAGTGTCGGCAAAACGAATTTCCGAGCAGTTATTGGAAAAATAAAAGCATTTCATGTTTATACCTCAAGGGATTGAGACTCTTGGATCAGATCCATTATATTTAAATATTTACGTGTAGACGTGTGTTTGTATTTGCATAGATCTTCCTGAGAGGATATATAAAAAATGAACCAATTATCTCTCGGGGTTGGCGGTGGGGGGAGTGGTACTGGGGACGAGGAGGGAGTGGGGGGAGGGGGTGATACCTGAGCGAGAGGCATCTACTTCTTACCTATTCTTTTGTTCCTTAAAAAATGTTTTTAGCCATAAACATGTATCACATCTTGAAACGGGCAGTTTTGGCCAGTTTGCTAAATGGAACTGGTTGAGGTCTCCCTATGCACGATCTCAAGCCCTAGGCTGGGGTTGGACTTGTTTTCTCATGGCCCCTCGTGGAGGAAGGGGGCAGCTGGTGGCCAGCTTCGTCACCTCACAGCCCTGCTCTAGGACACCTTATGGGGCAGCCAGTCGGTTACAGGGTCAGAACCAGCCCATCTTCTGCCGGCTTCTGGTTTTTCCTCATGCACCCCCGGGACTGTGACAGAGGAGGGACCACCGGGTGGGGTTGTCACAGCCCGCCTGGAACCAGGACACCCAAATTACGGAACTACACCGGCCAGAAGGAACTCACAGACCAGCGGGTCTAAGGCCCACATTTCACGGGTAAGGAAACTGAGGCCTCGGGAGGGACGGGGACCCACACAGCATCAGAACTAGAACCCGGGTCCCTGCTCCCCAGGCCAGAACTCTTGTCACCCGACAAGAGGCAGGTGGCAAGGAGAGGCCCTCCTGCTTAGGTAGTGGGTAGAGGGGGAGTGGTTTAAATGGGTACCCCTAACTCCTAGGGGACCCTAGACAATCTGCCTGCTGGTGGGGGCTACTTGCATGAAATAACTGTCCCTCACCTGACTCTGCCCACCTCCTCCCTGCGCCGCTGCCTCACCTCAGGCGATACCCCCCTTCCTACACACCCTGCCCAGACGATGCGGATGTTCCTGTGTCCCCAGGGAATGACGACGATCTGAGTGGCGGGGGTGTGTGCCTTGACTGTCCTGCCGGCCCCACTAGGCCATGAGCTCCGAGGGGACTTGCCTACAGGTGCTCCCTACCCCTGGGGGGACGACAAAATGACACCTGCCACAGGTTCCTGAGAGTCAGAGCTGGCAGGGCCTGCACGTACCATATGCATATACTTCAGGGCGTGGAAAGGTTAAAAAGACCAGATACACCGGGGACACACTACATGAACATGAAGAGACCGGCTTGTTCTCATAGGACTTCTCAGAGTCCCTCTTGCGCTGATGAACACTATGTCTCTACTCTGAGACCAGAGGGTACTCTCACCCCCACACTTGAGATCACAGAATCCCCTGCGAAGCAGGCACTGCAAGCTGGAAAATGCTGGGACTAGACTCAACGCACACAGGGAGGCCTGAGGACCAACTCACAGGGCCCCTGCCGGTCATTCGGCACCTTCCTGCAAAGTAGGGGGAAAAAAACGCCCCTTCGAAATACTTCCACCTATGGGAAAATTACCACCAGGAGGTTGATTTTCTGAGAACAAGACCCTCTACTGCCACCTGCTGGAAACATCCCGCAATAAACACGCAAATCTACCCTCTGTGGGAATGGCCCCATCCTCCCCTTTAGGGATGGTACTCTTGTTCAGTGTGTAACCTGCCCAGCCACGCATAGCAGCCCTGGGTCCAAAGTCACGCGATCGCAGCCCACCCATCAATCCCTTTCTACGTGCACGATTGTGTTTCAGGTGAGTACTCTAAACTGACCTCTGCCTCAGCCCTTTTGAATTTCTTACAGGTATCTCCACCAATCACCTAGCCCACAGCAGGCTCAACGGACTGACCCCCCGAACACACTCCTTGGATGCTTATGCATGGAGAGTGCTGACTGGGGAGCAGGGATTGGCATCCAGCATGGGCTCTAACTTGCTGCGCGACCCCGGAGAAATCCTTAACCTCTCTCGGGGCCAGTTTTCCCTTCTGCAAAATGAAGCAGTTGACGTTGATCGTTTCCAGGAGCTCAGAGAGCTCTGACAGCGACTGCCCGATCCCAAACCCGTGGAATTGTGAGGAAAGCAGGAAGGTCGTTCCAACTGCTGATAGAAAGACAGTCAGGAAGACAACAGAAGACAACCAGGGTTTTGTTTTGTTTTTTTTTTAATTAGACTAGGAAATATAATTTATTTTGTAAAAATTAATTTTGTTACAATAGGAATGCTAAACGTTATTTACAGATTGAAGTTTACAGACTCAGCAGTGGTGGGATGGGGCCATCCCTGCAGCCCTGGGACACATAACGCATGTCCACGGCCCAGGCAGGGGGTCCAGCCCTTTGCCCCCAGGAGATCTGCTCCCTGCAGCCGAACTCCTGGTCACCTTCCCTCAGAGGGCCTACTAAGGGACCTAGCTCAGCTGCCTGGTTGCTGGGGAAAGGACCAGAGGGTCCTGGATCGTTCAGGAGATGGGGTCCCCCACACCCTCAGGAGGACCCCTGGCCCGGAGCTCTGGAGCCCGGGTCACTGCGAGAGAAAGCAGAGGGAGAGGCACGTAGAAGATACACCAACTGACCCTGTGGACTCGGAGAGGGCACACACTCACACCCGGGTGGGGACACGTTCCCGGAGGGGTACCCTGATGTGCCTGCAGATAAAAGCACACGCGCGCGGGGCACGCACACACGCAAGCACACACCCCGGAGATGAGAGACGTAAACGCCCACGGGAGGGCCCTGCAAGCCTGCGGTGGCCCCTGATCTGCCACTCTTGGGGGTACACAGGCCACGTGGGGCTGCCTCTCAGGCCTGAATCAGAGGAGAAATCTTGATCCTACCCTAAGGCGGGCAGCGTAGGGACGCAGCCCCAGCAGCCCCAGCAGAGGTTTGATTGATGGAGGCAGCAAACCCTTTCTCGGCGTTTCTTCTAAAGCTGGACAATTTGAACCCTCCCAGGAGGCCCCAGCCAATCGGTTCTGTGCTCCAGGCCCTGGTGCACAATTTCTGGAAATCAGATGAGAAATGGCACGTGTGCGGCTGGCTTGGCCTCATCCACCAAGAGCTCCCATCGTGGCTGCTGAGCGAGCGGGGCAGGGAGGAGGGGCCCGGCAGAACACGGCAGGGTTCCCTCCCACGAGAAACCCAGAATGACCGTGTGTGTCAGAACCCAAGGGCGGTCAGACAGCAGCTGCAGGTGTAAAAAGGAAGTGAGGCCCAGAGAAGGCAGTCCTATGCCCAAGGTCACACAGCAGTTTACTGGCACAGCTGGAGCTGGGGTGCTGGTCTTTGGACTCCAGGCTGCCTGTGAGCAGAGCCTGATGGGAAGGGTCCGGGTAAAGCCTCTCATGGCACTGGTCAGGCTGCTCTCTCCGGGCCATGTTGTCACCCCTGCCTGCACAGCTCAGGCCAGGACTCATCAGGGATGCTGAGCCCACAGCGGATGGGCACCTTTGGCAGGGAAGCCTCGCGGCCTGCGAGGCAACAGCACACAGGCCCTGGGGCAGAGAGCCGTTGTTGCCAAGCCCTGAGTGCAGGCCCAGCTCCTTCAGCAGCGCTGATAGGAGAGATCGTCTCTCAAACCGAGCAGGCCTCTGTCTGTCCGTGGCCAACCTACCCCCCCGCCCAGGGTCGCCGGCAGGGGGCGAGAACCCCCATGAGCCCGAGTCCATGGCGGGAAGGGTAGGCTGAGGTTGCCGGCTAGGACTGAAGCCCCCAAACCTGTTCTCCTCTCCTCCCTCCTCCCAGACTTTCAAGGGCCAGGATGTGCCCAGGCTGGTTATGGACCAGCTGGGGCAAGCCCTGGGGTCAGTGCCCAGAACTTCTTGCTTTGCCCCGGGTGCCAGGGAGAGGCCTGCGAGGAGGCCTCTGTGCCAGCCGTAAGAGCCTGGTCCCGGCCATGATCAGCCAGCCAACAAGGGATCCTGTTGGGCCCTTGGAGCATCCCGGAGCAGGCTGGTGAGGAGGTACCAGCCCCCTCCACTCTGGCAGCCCCGCCTGTTCAGACCTCCCAGACTGCAGTGGGAGGGTGAGAACAGGGCTAAGGGAGCTGCCGATAGAGGTCAGAGCTGGGAAAACAGCCCTCCCCAGGTCCTCCTGCACTGGGGCGTAGAGCACAGCCAGCCTGCCCACCTCCCAGCCTCCCAGCCCGCAGGGCTGACTGCTCACACATTCCGTAAAGCCACGCTGAGGCCCAGAAGCTCAGGCTTCTGCAGTCAGAGGCCCGCTTATCCAGCCCTCCTGCTTTATAGATGGAGAAACTGAGGCTGGGGGAGACCAGTTCCCGGATTCCTGGGCATTAGCGGAATGTCAATTTGCGCCAGCCCACCTGGTCTGGGGGCTGCTAGGTAGAGGGGTGACCTGGCTGCTCCCACCCTGGGGTGAAGGAGAGAAGTGCCCATGGGAGACTCTCCCCGCCCACTTCTTTCTCTGCTAGAGCCCCACTTCTGGGCCCCACCCCCTTTTCCAGGAGCCACCAGACCGGGGCACTGGAAACATTGTCCCTGGCTCACAGCTGGCCTGGTCTGCCCAGTTTCCATCCCTGGGCCTCTTAATCTGGATTCTCCAGGAGCCAGCCCAGGGAGCCTGTGGGGCATCTGCCTGGGGATGTGGGAGGGAGGACCCCAGCCCACTCCAGATCTCAGGGCTCCTTGCCTTTAAAGATTCAGCATCTGCTCAGAATTTTAGAGGGAAACATGGTACCATGGCTAAAACCCCGTTCGACCCTGTACACCTGGGGAAACTGAGGCCTTGTAGGAATTTAGCCTAAGACAGAATCATTAGCAGCAAGATGTTCCCTGTTCTGTCTCTCTCTCCCTGACAATCTCTCTCTCTCTCTCTCTCACACACACACCCACACACACCCACACACGCACACACGCTCACTCCTGGCCAGAACCATGAGCAAGCCCACACTCATCCACACTCAAGAAAAGAGTTTTCTATTTTTTTGTGTTGTTTTTCATTTTCTTTTTTTTTTTTTTTTTCTTAAAAAGGACTTATCCAAATATCTGGATAATAAATCATTTGCGTTTCCTAAGAAACTGGGTTTTTCTTTTCCCTTGTGGTTTTGGTGTTTCTCTTTTTTCTTCTTTGAGCCTGACTAGGGGTCTGAATCTTTCTTTCTTCCTTTCCTTTTCCTTTTTGCTTTGGACGACAGAAAGCAGTTCGTCTGAATTGTACTTGACTCTTCAAAGAGGAAAACGGTGTGAAAGGAGAAGAGGACTTAGGTGGGAGGGAGAAACCAGTAACTGAGGAAGAAACCGAAGAACGCATCTAAGACAAACGTCACCCAGAGCTCCTGGGGCGGAGGTGGCTGGTGGGGGTGGGAGGAGGGAGGGAGGGCCACCTCCTGGCTCCCCTCGCTGCCTCCAGAGGCCTCGTCGCAGTTCCTCCACGGAGATCCAAGGGCAGGGGGGACAGCAAGGGGTGGAGAAGGAACACTGGGTCTTCCTGACAACAGAGTACATGGATTTGCTAAGGCTGGTTGTGGTCTGGGAATGGGGCAAGGGGAGGAGGAGGAGGGGGCGCCTCTGGCTGTGAGCTGGGGGGCAGCAGGGGCCGCACTGCCTCACACGAGGCTGCCTCCTCTGTGCCCGCCTCCTGCCAGCCCTCCCAGTCCACGGTCCGGGGCGGCTCAGCAGTCCCCGTCAGTGGCCATGGCCACCAGCATCTCACTCTTGCCCATCTCCTCCAAGGCACTCGCCAGGCTGTTGAGGTCCCCGTCATCCTGCTGCAGAGCTTCCCAGAGGTCCAGGATTACACCCGTGGGGCTCGCTTTGGTGGCAAAGTAGTTCAGGTACCTGGCGGAGGGAAGGAGAGGGTCACTGGGCTCCCCCAACACTCAGCACCTCCCAGGAGCTTGGAAGTGGACAGAGCACCAGGAAGTGGGAAGGCTCTGAGGTCCCCCGACCCTGGGTCGGAACCCTAGCCCCTCTGCTTGGGGGCTGTGTGGCCCTGGGAAAGCCACTGCTCCTTTCTGAGCCTCGGTTTCCTCATCCCTGAGATGGAAACTGTCTTGCTCATCATCATCCATCATCATTGTTATTATTACCCGTTGAAAGACACTGGCCTCAGGAGAGACTGTCCAAACCTAGCGTTCCAATCTTTCCTCCTCCCGCATCTGTTCCCTGCTTGGTTTTGCCCCACACACTACCCCGAGAGCAGGAACAGAGCCTTAGACTCTTTGTAAAGCCCATCCATTTCTAGTCAGGTGTCTTCTACGCGGCATCTGCTCAATGCAGGTTTATTAAATGGTTTCTCAGTAAGTATAATATAATTCTAATAATTACTATTGCCATTATATTTATGCAGCATTTTAGATTCTCCAGAAGGGCTTCGACACCAAAATACACCGTCACTCAGCAAACATTTCCAGAACACCTGTTCCGTCCTGGGCCCGGGGGTGCAGATGGTGATGACCCCTGGTGTCCTGGCCTCACCTGATCCTCACGGGCCAGCACGCCGAGTATGGCACTCCCCAAAAAATGGGCTTCTCAGACTGAGCACACCCAAGCCTCAGCTCCTGATCTACCGCAAATGGAAGGATCTGATCCTGGACTGTCGGGCTGCCTGCCCCACCTGCCCCTTGGGGGACAAAGGGAGGTTGGGGTGGGGCCGGCCTGGCCCAACACCCACCGGTCCATGGAGAGCTTCTGCGCCAATAGCCGCCAGTCATTGCCCCGCGAGTTGGGGGCATCCAGGCTGTTGCATATCTTCTGGCGGATGGACAGTGGAATCTTGAAGGCGTAGGGTCCCAGCTGGGTGGTGACCGTGCTGCCAGGGGCAGAGCAGAAGGCGTCCAGGGAGCCAGCAGGTGTCTAGAAGGGCAGGGGGCAAGGTGAGAGGGGCAGGGGGCTCCCCCATGCACAGCACTAGCATCCGCCCCTCCGACCTTCCTGCACTGGGACTGTGAGCTCATGGGGGTTCCTCCCCACGCTCTGGGCAGGTCAGCTGCTCAAAAACCTCCTCCCCCAGAAGGTCGGCTTCCAAGGGCCAGGGCTGCGTGCCCAACGGTCCTTGCGGTGGACCAGGCGGATGCACTGTCCCAGGCTGATGCGGGTGCAGGCTCGTGATTCCAAAGCCATAAGGAGCCTCAGCCACAGTCTATTCCACACAGACGCACGTTTACACACGTGGGAATGAAGTCCAGAACGGGGAAGTGACTTGCCCATGGTCACGTGCCAAGTTCGGTAGAGAGCTGGGTCTAGGCCTCTGATCGGCGCTTTTTACATTGCCCAAGGAACTTCTCGCGCTGCTGTCCTGGGTGGCCTGGGTTTTGTAAACCTCAATGTAGATGTATAGTGGAGGAGAGCCATAGGCTTGGGCTAAGCACTGACCTGACACAAGGTCGATGGTCTCTTCCTCCCTAAGACCTACCTTCTGACTTGGTGATTTCATCTGTTGCCTGGTACCGGCCAAGCACAGGACCAGCCACTCAATAAGTGTGCAGAAAGTGACGGAGTCCCAGCTCAGACCTGGGAGCTGACGGGGACCTATCTACGGAAGGCAGCATCCCCATGCACGCGGGTCTGAACGCTGCCTCCCCCGGCCCCACGGAGTGTCCGTCCTCCCGCCTCACCTCTGCCAGCGTGGTGTGCAGCTGGCAGATCTGGCCCTCTCCTTCCACCTGCCGCACACAGATCTTGCAGGAGAGCTCTGTGGAGGCCAGGCTGTGCCTCTCCAGGGTGAAGGTGCAGTGCAGGGCCTTCTGGTTGCCACTCCAAATGTGATAGAAGGGGATCTCCTGAGGGAGGGGCGTCAGGGTCAAGGTGAGGCCAGCCTGCCCTGCCCTGCCCTACCCTCAGGGAATGGAGGCAGAGGCCGGTCAGGGGGCCAACCTCAGGGAGCGATGGGACCCCCCCCCCCCCCAGGGGGCAGGGCCTTCCTCTCCGTCCAGAGAGGAAGAGGAAGAAGAGCTGGTCAGGGGCCCTTCAGCCGAGAAAGGGAGCGTCTGGGGAAGGCGGCACAAGCCTGGATGCGTGTGCGCATGTGTGTATGTGTATGCACACATGCGCATGTACGTCTGGGGCTGGAGGCCCTGCAGAGTCCATGGGGTTGCTCAGGTAGGTGTAGGCACAGGGGAGTGACCATCCGAGACGACTCTGGATGGTCGGCCAGGCATGAGCACTCTTAGAGATGGCAAGGCCTGTTTGAAGATGACGTCTGTAGACATCTGTGTGTGGGAATGTGACGGGGTGGGGGTGGGGGGGGACGTGGCTGTCGGTGGCACCGAACGTGACGACGTGCCTAGGGACGACTAGGGGCATGGAGAGTGGGGTGGGAGGGAGACAGAGACTCGGGGAGGCGGGGGCAAGCCTAGAGGAAGGAGACAGGAAGGCCAAGGCCCGGGAGGGGGAACCGATCTTCCGCGGGCAGACCGAATGTTCCCCTTGCCCCGGCGTCATTCGCCACCTCCTGTGGCCCAGCCCTCACCTGGTACTTGGCCAGCAGCTTGCTTCTCCAGTGGGCATGGGGGATGTCGTGCAGAGACAGGCGCAGATTGTGGTAACTGTCTTTAAACAGCAGGGGTTTTGGCTCTTCCACTAGGTAGCCACCCAGGGTCCGCTCCAGTTCCAGCACCTCCTGCGGGCAGGAGGCAACGGGAAGGGGGAGCCCGTCATACTTGGCCAGTTTGGTAAGTGCTCAGCGAAGACACACTGTGTGAATAGACGGGTGAATGGACAGATAATGGGACAGATGGATAGATAACTGGATTTATAGATGACTGGACAGGTAGATGGATGAATGGATGGATAAATAGTTGCATAGATAGATACAGACAGACGATGGATGTGTAGATGGATATGCAAACAGATGGATATACAAACAGAAGGACAGACGGAAGGAAAGACGAATGGATGGTTGGCGATGGCTGCACAGACAGATGGACTGCTGAGTGAATGAGTATACAGAGAGATGGGCAGCAAGCTGGATGGATGGATGGATGGATGGACGGACGGACAGACAGACAGGGACTGAATAAATAAGTGATGCCATCAAGCTCAAATGTGGTGGCTTTCCTCCTGCCGTCCCCCCCATTCTCTGATCAAAGCTGGACACTGGCCAGCGCCCCAGTACTCAGAGATCCAGGCCGCGAGAGCCTCTCCTCGCAACCCCCGATCCCTTGTGGGCCTTCTGCAGTTTCAGGCCAGCCTGGCCCAGCAGAAGACACTCACTCTCCCATGAGGCCTTTTCACCCATGTTGCATCAGTCCTCGACTTGGAGCTGGGGACAAGTCACGCGAGACTGGGAGACAGGAGCTAGAGGGGACCCTAGACCTGGGTCAAGGGAGGTCTGGAGCTACAGGAAAGGCCCTGGAGGCTTCGCAGAGAGGTGGGCGGCAGGAGAAGGTCAACACAAGGCCAAGGGGCTATGCTTTTCCAGTGTCAGGATGAGCTCGAGGTCCTAGAAACAGCCCCTGAGTGCTTCGGTCACATGGGACAACACACCTGCCTTTGCGTCAGTGGCCGTGCCCACTGGGATGGCCTTCACCCTTCTCTTCCGGGCACCCTTCCTTGGCTTTTGGAGCATAGGTCTAAGGTTAATGTGCCGTGAAGCCTTCTCAGATCCTCTCCCTCTCAGGCTGGTGCTCGCCTAGCCCTCCCTCAGCGAGGCCCCCTGTCCTTTCCCCCGCCTCTAGCCTGCAGTTTGGTGAGGGCAAAACTGTATCTCGCTAGTCTGATGCCGTTTCAATGTTTGAGCAATGAGTGATTAATGAGGTTGATGGAGGTAGAGGGGTGCCTGGAAAGTACCACGATTCCGGGGGGCGGGGGGTGATACAGCCACCGTGTGCCAGGGCTGTGTGCTACCGACGGCCTGTCCTTACCTTCAGCGCTACGGGCGTGTCCTCTAGGCAGTAGACCCTGAGGCTGTACTCCAGGGAGGTGCAGAGGGCAGGGGCGAAGATGGCCAGCTGGAGACGCTTGACTGCCGAGCGGGAGTAGGACTCACCCGTGAACACGTAGGTGCCCAGCTGGTCCAACAGGATGTGGCAGGACCTGGCCTCCAGCTGGCAGTAGCAGGGCGTGTTCAGGGTTTCCTCATCCAGGGTCACCACCTCCTACACGGGGAGGCAAAGAGGTCACAGTCAAGGCCATGGAGAGATCCACCCAGGTTGGGCCGGGAGAAAAGGGGCTTTCTTTCAGCTTCTGAGGCCTCCCAGGGCAGGTTCAGATAGATCTGCCCCGCTTTCCCCCCCCCCCCCCACCCCCCACCCCAAGCCTTGGTTCCTCACCTCCCAGTGGCCCTGGTGGGCCTGGGTCTTGAGCTGGAAGATCCAGTCGCCGGCACGGACTTCAGCACAGTGGGGTACCGTGAGGATGACGGGGCGGCACAGCAGGAGGCCCGTGGGCCCACAGGTCACTGAGGGGCTCAATACCGTCTGGGTCCCTTCTGAAAGCGGGCTGGGGACAGGGCAGAGGGCAGGAGGGAGGCAGTGAGGGCAGGCCTGAAGCTCAGCAAGGGACCGGTGTGGGCCTGCCACCTCTACCCCGGCTCTTGGGTGACAGAGGCAGGTCTCCACCCCTGGGCCCCCAGAGGTGAGGGGTTAAGAAGAGGCAGAAAGACGGCCTAGGCCTTGAGAGTGTGTTCAGATTTCTGCTCTTCCGCTGCAGCATTCTCAGCTATGTCTTTGCTCGTATTTTCAAAGGTTCTGCACGCTTGGGATGCTTTTGGTTAAGCGTTGCTAAACTGCGCTCTGGGAAGCTGGTACCAGCCCGTGCTCCCTCCTGCGTGTCATGGGAGGGCCAAGATCCCACACTCTTGTCAATATGGAGGTCAGGCCGTTTGAAAAAAATCTTTGCAAATTCGAGAAACAAAAAACTCCTAGTGTCTCATGGCTGTTTGAATTTCTATTTCTCTGACTACAAAGTAGGCTGGCCATTTTTTCATAATCTACTGGCCACTGTGTGTGTGTGTGTGTGTGTGTGTGTGTGTGTATGTGCTTGCCTCAGAGAGTATGTGTGAATCACTTGTTCATATCCTTTGCCCATTCTTGTAGTGAAATGTTTACTTTTTTTATTGGTCTCTAAAGCCTCTTTACATAGTAAGGATAAGCCTCTTGTCGTATTGTAGCTACTTTGTCAATCGCCTTTCAGTTTTATGATTCGCTGTGCCAGTGCTGCACATTTTAAATGTGGACATAATAAGATCTGTCAAGGTTTTGCTTGGAGGGCTACTTTAGGATCTGGCTCAGATGGTGATATTTGAACCCAGGGTGGCCAGGCAGCAGGGAGAGGAAGAGAAGGGGGGCAGCCCATGCCAGACTGAGGTCTGTCCACTCACAGGGTGTTTTCTGCCTTGTTGATAAGGAGGTACATCTCGTAGAACTTGCCCTGGGGGATGGCTCCATTGGGTACCAGCAGGCTGACCCCTAGGGGCAGAAGGAGGTCAGCAGGGAGGGGCTGGAGGGAATCTAAGAGCCTAGAATGGGGATGGGGGGGTGGGGGAGGGGGTTGGTTGGCTCCTAGCTTGGGGCAGGGGGAGAAAGGCATCTCCTGAACTCCAGGTGGTCACCAGCAAGGTGGGGGGACAGAAGCTCGGGGACTAGGTACAAGGGGGAGCCCAGGCCACTGACAGCTATGGGTACATCTGCTAACACAGGGGCCTCTAGCACTGTGGTGGGGTATAGAGATGGGGCAAAGTGCCAAAGTTCAAAGGCTCCAGGGCCAGCTCCAGCCCCAGATCAGTGTCACACTGGGAAACTATCAGCTGATGGCTCTACCTTCTCAGTAGTGCTCTATAGGCCTGTTGGATTACAAAGACATATTCCCTCCCACTTAACAGATAAGGTTTAGAGAGGGGCTGGTCCAAGGTTCCCCTGCCTTCGTGAGACAGAGAAACGCCTGGACCCCAAGTCTTCTATGTTATAGTCCCTTCTTTCCCCTGGACCGCATGTTCCCCATCTGTGAAATGGGATCAGGGAAGCCCTATCTTCTGCTGGGGGGAGAGGGGGGAGGGGCTGGGGATGCCCAGAGGGGACATGCGGAGGCCGGGCTGACAGGCGAGCGGGGCAGGAGGAGCCCACCTGTGCCCGGGATGCTGAGCCTCCCACCCAGGCAGCCAAAAGTGCCGCTGACGCTGCTCCCCGGGTCGCGGGGCAGGCCCAGGAGCTGCTGGGAGCCGAGGCTGGCACTGCGCAGGTGCAGTAAGTGGGCATCCTGGGTGTAGTCGCCGGAATACGTGCCGGGCGGCAGGACCCCCAGCAGGTCAGCCCCATCTGGCAGGCCTGGCCCCGAGCCGGTGGTGCCGGAGTTGTAGACCTTGATCTTGAGACTGGGCAGGGGGTCCAGCAGGGGTGAGTTGGTCATGGGGATCTTGTCGGCGGAGTCCTGCAGGGCATACACGGGCCCGCGGTAGATGCCGGCACTGGCCGTGAGGTCCGGAGGCACGGATGGGTGCAGGAGCTGTGGATTGTCTGCAGGGGTTGGGGCTACAGTCAGACCCAGCTGTGCCTCGCTGGCCCGGTCCCATCCTCTGCTCCCGCCGGGGGCCCTTCTGTTGCAAAATCCCACCCAAAAGTCCAGCTGCCAAAGATTCAACCGCCATCGTTGCAGGAAGCTTTGGGGACTCAGCACGTGGGCTCCTCCCTTCCTTCTCTGTACCTCTCTGATCTACACTCACCTTTACATTTTTTTTTTTTTAATGTTTATTGATTTCTGACAGAGAGAGAGACAGAGTGTGAGCAGAGGAGGGGCAGAGAGAGAGGGAGACACAGAATCCCAAGCAGGCTCCAGGCTCTGAGCTGTCAGCACAGAGCCCGACGCGGGGCTTGAACTCACGAACTGTGAGATCATGACCTGAGCCAAGTCGGTTGCTTAACCGACTGAGCCACTCAGGCGACCCATTTTTTTTTTAATTTTTTTTTTTTTTTTAAGGATCTACACTCATCTTTCGAGCGAAGTCTAGAAAGACCTCGGGCAGGGGGAGGCCCCACTCCAGTCTGGCCGGTGTGGCTGGCTGCCGTGCCCCTCTGGGTACCCTGACTGCATCTGCCACCCCGGGTACTCCCAGGTCCTTACTGGGCCTCGCAGTCTTGAAGTTGACGGGGTGGAAGCCGCCAGTGAGGGCGGCCGACGAGTCGGTGATGTCCGTGTCAAAGTCCCGGCAGTTGCGGCGGTAAACCACCACCCCCACCACCATGATGACGCCCACGACGACGAAGATGGACACCACGAGGCCCGCGTACAGCGCCACGTCCCCTGAGGTCTCCAGCACTGCGGGGACAGGAGGGCTGGGTGAGGGGCAGGGGCAGAGACCCAGGTCCTGGGACAGACCGGCGCCATGCTAGGTCCTAGTCTGAGCCCTCGTGACTGGCCGGGACCGCAGGCAAGCCTCAACCTCTCTGCGCATCAGTCTCGACGAGTAAAACGGCCTCAGATCCCCTGTCTTGCTTCCCCCCCGTGCAGAAAAACGCAAGAGGACTCATGGGCAGTCCCAACAGGTAACTCCTTGCTCACTGCTGAGAAAGAGACAGTGTCCTGTCCCAGCCAGGATGCAAACGGAGGCCCTCGCTGCGGCCTGCAGCACATCCCAGGGCCGGAGGTCCCGGCTCCTGGTAATCTCTGTAAGCAGCCACCCTGAGCTCAACTTGCATCCTGGGCTGAGGGGAGGGGATGGCGGCAGAGGGGGAGCAGGAGGAGGAAATGAGATGCAAGGCGATGGGGTGGAGAGGAGGTGAGCAGGTGGAGGGGAAGGAAGGGGCTCGGGGGGGGCCACCCACCGGCTACACTTTCCTCCCCCAGGCAGGCTGCCACACAGCTGCAAGTAACCCCACACGGCCCAGGCAGGGAGGTGGCATTGACACGATGACAGGCATTCTGTGTCTGTGTTGTCCCACGTGACAGCCACTAGCCACGTGTGGCTAACGAACAACTAAAACGTGGCCGCTCTGACTGAGGCACTCAATCTTTAAAAATGTATTTAGTTTTCACCAAGTTAAATGGAAGTGGGAAGAGCCACACGTGGTGAGTGGCTAGGACACTGGACAGCCCACAGGCCGAGACAAGATGCCTGCTCTTCCCTCTTTTTTGTTTGGGGACCTCCAGGAAGCCAACGTCCGGTCTCCCCTCCTGGGAGGGCCCGCAGACAGGGAGGCCTGCTTTCCCTGCCTGGACCCTTCCAAGCCCCACTTTCCTGGTGCCGACTGAGCCTTTGGGAGGCAGGGCACGGCTCAGTCCTGGTGTCCGCCCACTTCTGCCACCTTCTGGCCCCATCTCTACTCGGTGGCCCTCACTCTTGGGCTCCCCGGAGGGCCCTGGCGCCCGGGATTGCTGCCAGGAGGCCCTCGGGGCTCGGGTCTGCCTCCCGATGCTCTCCGTAACCATCGAGGGTCACCTGATAATCGCTCACCAGTCACGAGCCTGGTCCCCCTGTGAGCTGGGCCCAGGGGCCCACTGCTGATTTTATGAACCCGGAATTATTTGGAAATTATGGTTTAATTACCACAGGCCGATCTGCCCGAGCAGCTTTACTGCTCTGGTGTGGCTGCAGGATGGCCTGGGGGGTAAGTGGACCAGACCCCCTCGGGGCTGACGCTAGGAGAACCTCGCTGGGGGATACAGTAGGGGCACCGGAAGGGACGGTGTGGGCCTCTGCACCGGCTCTGTTGTGGAGAGGAAGGCTGAGGGGACAAGGCTAAGAGCACCGGCGTGGGTCACGTAAGTACTGATGTTCAAATCCTGGCTGAGTCCTTGGATAAGTCCCTTCCCTCTGAGGCTCATCTTCTCCCGTAATGGGAGGGTCGGGATGGTGTCCTTTCTGTGGGCTGAGGGTCTGCCTGTCTGCACATGATGGAGGCTGTGACACGTGCAGCATTGGGGGCCAAGGGGGGGGGGCGCCCCTGGGCGGGTGGGGGGGGGGGGGCACCTTCAAGTCTCCCTGTGCCCTGCCCTGCACCCCACACCCTGGAAAAGCCAGCCAAGGAGAGCAAGGGTCCCCCAGAGAAAAAAGGACAGCCATGAAATGGGACTTACGGTGGCTTTTGGGGTCACTTAGAGTTTTCTTATCTGTCGAGGGAAATAAAGGGAAAGACAATGACATAGGTGGCAAAGAAAGGATGGTGAATGTGACAGGAAACGCGCAGATGAGGTGATGCACGTGGCGAGTGGGCAGAGGCCCCAGGGGCTGCTCCACCGAGGCCAGCGCTGGAGGCCTGGGGCCGGCGGCGGGGCGGGGCGGAGCGGGGCGGGGCGGGGCGGGGTGGGAGGGGCCTCATCCGGCTAGAGCTCCCGCCCCCGGGCCCCGCCTTCGCAAGGACTCACTCTGTATGCACAGCCCGTCGGTGCAGTTCTTGGAGTCGAGCAGGGTCCCGCTGCAGTCTCGGCCTCCGTTCTGGGGCGGGGGCGCCATGCACTCGCGGCTGCGCCAGTGGGCACACTCAGTGCTGCAGGCTGACCACTTGCTCCACTCCGTCCACGCTCCGTCCACTGCAGGAGCACAGCACACGGCACGTGGGGCACATGCGCGCACAGGTATGCGTACAGAGCACAGAGGTGCACGCGCACGCGCGCGTGCACACATACACTACGGCAGGAGGGGAGCCCAGGGCACACAGCGGTGCGCGCGCGCGTGCACACACACACGCGCACACACACACACACTCCAGCAGGACGGGAGCCCAGGACACAGAAGCCACACGAAGAGATGTAGCCACCCATAGCCACATGGCCCCTTGCCAGCGCAGTCAGGGGCACCGTGCGGGCAGAGAGGACACAGACAGGAGGCCACTCACACAGACACAGCCCGGTGCACCCGCGAAGACACAAACCCAAGGGAAATATACCACATGGTTCACGCAAACGTGGAAGGGGCGGGACAAAACCAGGCGCGCACAGACGCACAGACGGGGACGCGCAGACTGAGACAAAGGTGAGGGGAGAGAGGACCTTTGCAGGATTAGGGGCGGCAGCCAAAGTCTCGGGCAGGAGGACAGGCTCTCTGACCCCGGGCAGCGCTGGGACCCTGGCCCACGGCCCGGAGGGTGGAAGAGCTCCCCTCCCTCCCCCCCCCCCCGGCAGACTGCAGCTCAGAGCCTCTCTCCCCGTCCCTCTAGCAGCCGGGCGCGGAACGAGAGGGCACAGGCCACAGCATCGTGTCCAGCCTGCTCGGCCAGCTGTGGGCCCCAGAACAAGCACCACCATGGGGAGAGAGCGGCTGTCCTGACCGCAGCAGACGCCACGGCACAGAAGGCAGGGCTGGGGACCGGGGCGCGCTGGGTGTGGGCAGGACGCCCGCAGGCCCGGGGCCTCACCTGGGCACACGGTGGTGCAGGCGGTCTTTTGGAAGGCCTGGCCCTCGCAGAAGGCGCCTCCGTTGAGCGGGGCCGGGTTGGTGCAGGTCCGTGTACGTTTCTGCCAGCCACGGCCGCAGCGGTTGGAGCAGGGCGACCACTCTGCCCAGCTGGACCAGCCACCGTTCACTGCAAGGGCAGCACGTGTCAGCTGGTCAGCCTGGCTCTGCGGCCCATGGGTCCCCTAGACCCCATCTCCAGTCCTGACAAGGCCCTTCTGCTGAGGCCTTTCCTAACTGGACTCCACCTGCTGCGGCACTGGGGGCTCAGTTTCCAGCAGACAAATCTGGCTGCGACCGTCAACACTGGAGGGGACCGGGGGGGGGGGGTCACTGTCTGTTCCCAGCCCCATTGTGCGATGGCAAGCAAAGGTCCAGGGAGGGCTGACGCTTACCCAGGGTCACCTGGTAACGGGCGACCTATGCCTGAAACCCGATGCAGGGTTCTTTCTACCATACTCGGGGCATCTCAGCTATAGCTCTGCCCCTCCCAGCGGAGGGAACAGCAAGGAACATCCTACAGGCCTGCGCAGCGGTTCCGCACTCTGCTGGGTCACCAGGCTTGGGAGTGAGGATGCTGACGGGGCCCTGTTCTAGCCGCACGCCCACGAGTGCCTGACTCGACCACTAGCTGCTGTGTGATCTTGGGGAAGGCACCTCCCCTCTCCGGGCCGCATCCTCCCACGTGTCCACCAGGGTCCTGCTGACCTCCAGTGTAGGGTGGGGTGAGGTGGGCATATGGCCCAAGCTGCCCCCCCCCCCCCCCCCCAGGACCCGTACCGAAGACAATGACCGTGGCAGTGGTGCTGCGACGCTTGGCCACGATGTTCTTGGCCACACAGGTGTAGTTGGCCGTATCTGCCAGGCGGGCTTGGCGGATGATGAGGTTGTGGTCGATGGTGAGCAGGAAGTTGGTGTCCTGGGTGGGGTCGATGATGTCCTCATTCTTGAGCCATTCTACCTACAGGGATGGGGGTGGGGGGCATGAGGGCCCGCTACCTGCTTACCTGCATCGCGGGGAGTGGGCCCTCTCTGGAGGGGAAGGGAGGCCCAGCCATAAACAGGACCGCAGTTCTATCCGTGTCTACCCGCGGTGGTGACAGAGTGAGGCTGGACCTCCACGGGGCGGGCCCCGTGGCGAACACTGCAGAACATGGTGGTTGTGACGAGCACCCCACCAGCTAGACGGCCCTGGGAAGGGGCTTAACGCCAGCCTCAATTTCATCATTCGTAAGGCAGAATTTATTAGCACCCACCGCATAGGGCTGATGCAAGGATTAAACAAGTTAGTGTGCAAAGTGTGGAGGACGGTACTTGACTCCCTGGACGTGCAACACAAGTGTTAGCCCTTCACCGTTAGGGCAAAGGCCACGTGCTCGGACACATGCACGGTGAGGCCCTTTGGCATCCACAAAGCTGGGGCTTCGGCTTCTGGGCGGGGGAGGAAGATACAGCCACAGGCACCTCCGTTGCAAGAGACTCAGCCTGGGCCTGCTCAAGTAGCCCGTGGGGATCTGGCCCCAGCTCTGCCCCATCCCGAGGGGTTTTGCCTGTGGAGGGCCGAGCTGGGGTCTAGCACACGCCGAGTTCTGCAGAGGCCGTAGTTCTCTGTCTCAAGCCTCGATATTCCCATCTATGAAACGGGGAGAGCTCTGGGAGGCTGAGGCATCACGGTCTCTGCCATGCCGAGTATTCTCCTAGTCCCCGCTCACCTCAGCCACAGGCACGCCCTCTGGTGGGCGGCACTGTAGGAGAACCTCCTGGTCCAGGGGCACCTCCTTGCCCAGAGGCTCCTGATCGAAGTTCTTGCGCAGGTCTGGAAGAAGGAGTGGAAGAAGGAAGTGGGGTTACCAGGCACAATTGGGCAGAACAGAAGCCTCACGCGTCCCACTCTAGCCACTAGGGGGCAGTGCACGCTAAGGAAACTGGGCTCTGCCTGGGCATCTCCTCCAAAGTGGGGGCCTCACCAGGTGGGGTTGGGGGAACAGGTGTCCCTCCCTGACGCTGGGATCCTAAGCACATAACAACCCAGGCTGGTGAGGAAGCTGGCAGTTCTCTTATACAGACGTAGCTACAAAAGGCTGTTAGAAATCCTGAGGCCAGAGGTGGCTTAAGTTCTGGGTCCAGGAGGCCTCTTCTGAGCTGGCATCCGTGTGCCCTCATGTCTCTGCAGCGGGCAAGGGATGCCCCCACAGCTGTGGAGTTTCCTCTCCAGGGGGCGTGGGCAGGGGGAAGGGGCCCAGGGGAGCAGGGTGGGGGTGTCAGGACGGCCTACATGCGATGCGGACGTAGGCCCGGCGACTCTTGGTGGTGCCCGCGGAGCTCCAGGCCACGCACTGGCACCAGTAATCCTCCAGCCCGAACAGCTCCTCCACCTGCTGCCGCGACACCTCGATCTGTACCTCTCGTACCCGCAGGCCTGAGAGGAGGAGACAGATGGCATCAGGGGGCGGGTCTGAGGACAGGAAGCACGGGACGTGGCACCAGGACCTCTGTCTCTGCCAAGCGCTTCCATTTCCATCTATTTTCTCGTCTCTTCCGACTCCACCCTGGCCCCAGCCACCACTGCCACTCCCCTGGAGACTGCAAGGGCTAACACGAGCCCTCTGCCCCGTCCAGTCCGCTTCCTGCCCCGCAGCTGGCGTGCGCTCCTCACAGCGCACAATGCCACGCGTCCCCTGGCTGTGCCTCCAGTCCTCACGACGTGAAGACCCAGATCCCCCACATGGCCTTCTGGCCCTGCACAGTCTATCCACTACAGCCTCACCGGGCATCTTCCAGTTCCTCATGGTCTCCCCTGCCACAGGGCCTTTGCACACCCAGTCTCCTGCCTGGAACCCTCTTCCGTCGCCTCTGTGCCCAGTGGACTCCCGGTCGCCATCAGCTCTGGGCTGGGCCTCACTTCCTGAGGGAATGCCTCTCTGACCCTGGCCCATCTCCACCCACTCTCAAAGCACCATACTGGACACTGGGCTGTGTAGTTATCAACCCCCGCCCAGCCTGACTTCCCCACGGCCCTGACCGCTATCCGGAACTGTATTATCTACTGATATTTTGTTTGTTAAATATTTCCTGCGGGAGAATAAAGCAGGGCTTTGCCCTGCTCACTGCTGTGGCCCAGGACCTGGCCCAGGAAAGGTGCTCCAGAAATACGTGAAGAAAGCAGGTGGCCTGTCTCTGGTTGGGAGCTGGAGCTGGGGGGAGGCCCCTCTTCCTAGGACCTCTCAACAGCTCCCAACCAGGGCCTGGGGGCTTCCCTGCATAACAGCATCCACCAGCCTACCCAGAGAGGGGTCACACACTCTCCTGCCAACCCTTGATAAAAGCCCCTTGTGCTCAGGGAACGAGTGAACCCTCTAGATGACGATGCCCACCCAAAGCTTGTGGGAGGACTGTGAGGCCCCCTCCTCCAGGAAGCCCTTCCTGACTGTCCCCGTCTCAGAATTCCTAAAGCTGTTCCTCCCTGCCACGTGTCCCAGCTCACCCTCTCATGCCCGCACATGGGCTCTGATGAGCCTGTCGAAGGCAGGATTGTCAGCTGTCCACTCTGTGGTACTATGGCATGATGGTCAAGTGTACGGTTGGGTGGCTGGGCAGGTTTGAGTCCTGGCCCCACCCTCACTCCCCAGCTGTGTGACCTTCACTAAATTACTCAGCCTCTCTGAGCTTCTGTTCCCTCATCATAGTAAAACACTCGGGGTAAACTCTAGAGTGATCATGGCAATCACTCTGCCATAGTACCCAGCCAAGGCCGAACACAAATCTACTCTGGAAGGTCATTTGGGTCTCATCCAGCCCCTTCCTTCCACATATGAAGAAACTGAGGCTCAGAGAGGGTCAGTGGCAGGCCCAAAGTCCCACCTCGAGGTACCGGCAGAGCTGAGATCAGCTATCTGGTATCTTGCCCTGGTTAAAGCTCTGTCTCCAGATGCATGACCTCTTTGGACCTTTCCAGTGAATTCATTGCCTTAACTCTCCCGCACCATGGGGTAGGATGCCCTTTGCCCGAGGAGCCCAGACAGTGAGGGAAACCCCCTCCTGACGGCCAGGGATCTAAATGCGAGGGGGCTGGGGTTCTGCCCCTCGGGAGCACCAGGAGGGCAGAGGCTGCTTCAGAGGGATGACGCTGGCTGCTCACAGGGGCTGCCTGGAGTCCTGGCCTTTGACCAATGCTGCACAGCCCAGGGCGGCACAGAGGGGGCCCCCGCCCCTTATTCACTAGGCTGTGAAACTGACAGGGGGGTCCCTCTCAAGGGGGTCATCCATCCAGAAGCACCCAACCGCTGGACAGAGAAATCATCACCCAGAAGGAGGACAGGGACCTACAGTCTCTCTGACTTGGTCCCCAGCACCAGGTGCCCCCGACCCCATGCCCACCTCCTCCAGCATGGTGGTTAAGGGGCAGGTGGGACCTGGGCCAGGACACCCAGGACTGGGCTCTTGTCCCGACCTGGCACGAGCTGGTAGGGTGGGCTCGTCCTGCCTCTTCTGGCCCACGGCTATCATCCCCTGTCTTTCCAGAGCCACAGAGAGGGCCAGGGTGGGGAGCAGGAGGATGAAACCAGCCATACTGCTGCCAAGGGAGTGCCCACAGGACCACAGTCTATTCTTTGCAGCTAATGGGGACAAGAGTGCCCCAATTTCTCGGGCTGGCATGGCTTGTGAGCCCGGTACCAGGGGAGTAGATGCCATGCTGTTACTATTACTACTAATTGCAAGGTTTTTGAGAGGCCCCAGGGGGGTACACGATCCCTCTGCTCTGCCTGGACCCCCACAAGTGACCTCTGATACAGGCCGGAGGGGCTCAGGGGGACAGAGAAAGAAGGACAGGCTTCAAGAGGAAAGAGGCCAAGAAAAAGCCAGAAAGAGGACGGAGGAAATGGGGGTTTACTGAGCGCCTGGCACTTTACGCCACCTTGTTCCACACCCACCGGGACCTTCCGTTAACATCCCAGTTTACAATGAGAGGACCTGGGGCTCAGAGAGGGTGGGTGACTTTCCCAGAGCCACACAGAACAGGGAACAGGGGCAGCTGGGGTATGTTCCTTTTTTTTCTCTTTTCAACATTCCTTTTTTTTATTTTTAGATTTTGGGTGAGCCTGACACTCTAAATCTATTTTTTAAAATGCTTTCAGAATTTTGGTAAAATATACATAACCCAAAACTTAACTGTTTTAACATATACGGTTTGGGGTGGCATTAAGTACATTCTGGGGTATGGTTTTAAGCCTGGGTGGTTCTGAAATTTGCGAGCTTGTTCCAGGAAAAAAGAAGTCGGAAGGAGGCAGAAAGGAGAGAGAGTATGTGGTGGCGGGGTGGGGGGGGGGGGGGGGTGGCAGACAGACAGACATAAGGGAAAAAAGATGGACACGGAGAGACAGGGGTGAGAAGGGGGAGAGGCAGGAGAGACAGAAGGAGGAGAGACGGCTAAGAAAGGAGAAGGACGAGGGAAGGGGTGAAAGCCTCAAAACCAAAGCTGAGGCAGGCTGTGGGGCGAAGGACCCCCAGAGCCCGGGCTTGGCTGGGCCTGCCCGACACCGGTTACCTGCAGGTAACCAGCAGCGGACGGCCCCCTCCCTGGCCCGAACCCCGGATAGGCTCTCCACCCCAGAGGGTCCTGTACTGTAAACGGGGGCCTGGGGACGGATAAGCAACCACCTGGCCTCGGGGGCCCCACCGGGGGTGCCCCGGAGACCCCAAGTTCACCTCACCCTCGGGATCTGGGCTACATCCTATAGCGCACCCTCCGTGGTTATTTACGTGATATTACCAACCTCTTGTTTAAACTAAAAACAACTGATGTCTGTGAAGGAAATGCAACATTCTTATGAAAAGAAACAGAATCACTTCCCACAGACACTGATGCCCTCCCGCACTCACGATGGTCTAGGATTCTAGCTGCGTGCCGGTGGGGGGCTGGGGGGGAGCTCTTTGTTAAACGGGGAGCACAGCAGGTGCTGGGGTGTGCGTGCGTGTGTGTAAGAGCTCTAGCCCCCACCCCCACCCCCGCCCCCAGACTGCTCAGTGATGTAAGCCAGAGACAGAGAGAAACCAGAAAAAGAGTGAGCACTCAGCAAGGATTCGGTGCACTTTCATTTGGTAACCCAAAGTCAGACTGGGACAACGCTTGGGGAAATCTGATCAAGGGTGAATCCCAGAGGGGAAACTGAGGCGGCGGATGGGGGTGGGGGGGAAGCCACGGCCATGTGAAGTCTCACAGGGAGCCCAGGGTGGAACCCCTGGGCCCAGGTGTGCTGGGGGTGACCGGACGAGGGGGGGCAGGCTCACCCGTGGCCTCATCCAGGCCCTCCTGCGTGACGTGGTCATTCTGGCTGACCCACTCGCCGTTACACTTGAAGTAGATCTGCGTGGCGGGGAAGGCGCGGCAGCGCAGCTCCACGGGCTTGTTCTTCACGATGTAGGCATCCTGTGGCTCCTGCAGGAAGTGGGGCAGGGGCTCAGCCGGCGCCGAGGGGAAGGAGTCGGGGAGCACCTCGCTGCCGGAATCAGTGCCTGTGGAGGGAAGGCGGGCTTCGTGAGGCTGCAGGCTCGGAGGAGGGGTGGGCAGCTGGAGACCAGCTGGGATGCCCTCCGTGACCTCCCGGGGGGCCTCAGTTTCCCCATCCCACCCAGCTTTTAAGAGCCTGTGCTTTGGACACACCAGTCCTAGCTCTATGATACTGTGTGATTTGACTTGTTTCCAGGAGGAGCAGTCAGGGTGGCCCGGGATGCTGAAGCGATCCGTCCGGGCGAGGATACCACCCCCCTAGCCCTCTCCAACGTCCCCTGCACTGGACCTCCGGAGCCTCCCTCCAGTGTCCCGCGGCGACGTCGCAGCAGGTGAAGGGTGGGAGTGGGTGACTGTGCCTGCAGCACAAACCAGGCCAGCTCTGCCCTGAAGGCACGGCTGCCCTTTGCAGCCAGCCAGGCTGATGGAAGTGGGGAGACAAGCCGGGGTCCACAGAGGTGTGACGAGGGGTGACGTGGGGCGGTCGCGCCGGGCCTGGGCTCCTTGGTGCTTGGCCCGCCCCCTCCTCCAGGAAGCCCAAGGCAGACAGCCGCATAGAAATGGAGCCCCTCTTCCCAGCAGCCTTCACCCAGAGCCTCCCCTCCTCTGGACTGTTGTCTCTGCCACAGCAAAATCCACACCCTCCACCCTAACAACAGACAAGGAAACTTCAGAGCCTGGGAATGCAGATAGGCTGTGCCCGCAGCAATGTCCTCCCCCAAAAGGGGCCAGATGGAAACCCTGGCCCGCCTGCATCCCTGGAAAGAACAGCGCCTCAGGAGGTGAGACAAACAGGAAGGGAGAGGGGCTGGCCACCACCAGTAGTGGGAGGGAGGGAAACCAGGCCAGGCCAGGCTATTGGTTTGCAATCCACTTAGGAAAAATGACTTTCCAACACCAAGTGCCAAATAATCAGGTGGCTGGGACAAGCGGTGGGGGGCTGTCCTCCTCTGCTAAGCTCCAGAGGAAACCATGAATTAAGCTGCAGGGGCGTGCATCTGCCCAGCCCCTTAGAGCCAACCGTGGCCCTGTCACTGTCCTAGCTTGATTTGGCGGGGGGGGGGTCCCAAGAGGCGCAAGTGGTCCCTGGGATCAGGCACTTGTCTTTCAACCCAGGAGGCCACGATGGGACATGCTCAGTGCCAAGGCAACCCCCAATGGGCCAAGGGGGCTAAAATGCCCAAGCTAGGCCATCCCTCAGTGGACCAGGTTGTCACTGGCTGCTGGCTCTGGGTCCCAGGGAGTGGGGCAGCTGTGTGTGTGTGTGTGTGTGTATGTGTGTGTGTGTGTGTGTGTGATCTATGGGAACAAAGGCGAAGCTGGCAAGAAGGTGTGAATCCAGCTCCATCCAGCATGTTCTGCGTGCCCCTAGGACAGAACTCCGACGTCATTACCTCATCTCTGAAGATGGCAGGAGGTAAACACCCTCCTCTGGACTGTTTTGGGGGCCACACGACAAGCATGAGTGCCCAGGAGCGGCCTGGCGCACAGTAGGTACAAGTCGCAGCGTGAAAATGGCAACGGATGCTCACCTCCCACTAGGTGCTGTATTTTTAGTTAACAATTCTGTAAGGTATTTAATATTAGTCTTCAGTTTGTAGATGGGGAAGCTGAGGCTCAGAGAAGTTAAGCAACTTGCTCGAGGGCACAGAGCCAGCAAGAAGCAGACCCAATAAACAGACCCTGACGTTTGGGGAGCCGCCCAGGGCTCCACACCGCCTTTACTGGAGTAGCTCTGGGACATGGCGGGTGTCCCCACATCTGAGGATCTTAACAGATCCTGACACTGGCCAAGACCCTACAATTCCAAGAGCTCTCTCATTAAAGGGTCAGCAAGGCCGGAACTGCCCTTGTTTCAAAGCTGAAGAAACTGAAGACCATCCAAACGGGGTGATGACGGACGCGAGGCCCCCGCTTAGTGAGCAGCTGCCCCGGGAAGAGCACCGAAGCATTCCGGGTCATAAAACAAACTTCCCTCTGCCAGGCAGGGAGGCACCTTCTTGGTAGGTAAACAGGCAGCCCTACGACGATGCGATGTCGAAATCATAAGCTCCTAGGTTCTGGGAGCTTGAGCGGTTGATGTCAAGATGAAACAATGCCCAGGGAGCTGGACACTGGCCTCCCAGTGGCCAGAGCGCAGGGTGCAGCCAAGAGGTCGTGTGGGCGGCAGAGCCCCATGCCCACCTCCCACTGCCGGCACCCTGCTTTTGTCTCAGGCCCGAGGGGTAAGAGGCAGGTGCAGGCTTGAGACTGAGACACCCCTGGGTCTGAAGTCGCCCTTACTGACCTCAGGCACCCCATCCGTGACATGGGGTACCGGGCCTCCCTCTGGGGGGTGGCGGCCATCAGAGAAGGTGCGTGGGAGCCCGTGGTGCAGGTGCATGCCAGCTCTGCCTTCCAGCCACGCGGCCCCCAGCCCCCAGGTGATGGCTGCCGTGGCTCTCTGCGGCACTGCGGGCTGTATTTACGACTTTGTTTTATCACCCTAATGCGGCTCATTTATAAAGCAGGCGCAGACGCGGCTGAGCAAAGTAAACATTAGACATCCATTAGTGCAGCAGGCCCCGAGTCTGGCGGCCCCCGGCCCCGCCCTCCTGCCCCAGCCCTCTTATCCACCCCTGCGCGAAGCTTCATCTCTGGCCTTGGCAGGGCATCCTCATCGATGCGTCTCTGGCATGGCAGTGCAGGGTGGCTCTAGATGTAGCTGCTTCCCCTTTGCGATGCCCCCGCCCCCCAGGCATCCTGGATTCAGATGCCGCCAGGAGACAAGAACCAGGTCTGACCTGAGAGTTCCTCCCGAGGTGGACCACCGGCAGCCTACATGCTTGCCAGGCACGTAGTAGGTGCTCAGTGAAAGCAGATTAAATAAAAGTGGGGGTGGGGGAGTGCTGCCAGAGCCTGGGGAACAGCTGAGCTGGGCCCCCGCCCTCATCAGTGGACACTTTTCCTTCACCTTGGCCCTGGCTTGGGTCCTCGCGGCTGAGGGCCACCTGAGCCTGCCGTGTGGGGGCCAGCCTGGAGGGAGAAGAGTAATGGCGTCTCAGGGTTCCCGGATGCTTACCCTGCCCGATGCTGTCACAGGGCACTTCATACGAACTCACAGAGTCCCTGCAACAAGGCTGACAGAGGCCCCTCAACTTCTTTGGTTTTTAGCGTCTTGGTAATTTTTACCCCAAGATTCAAAAGGAATTCCTAATGGTTTATTAAGCAGTTAGTTCTGAACAGCTTGCGAGTGTGTGTGTGTGTGTGTGTGTGTGTGTGTGTCCTAACAAGTTGGTAGCCGTTTGAAAAAATTATACACCTAAACCGAAAGAAACAAATAACATTTGTACTCCATTCCTAAACCGCCCCAATGACTTACCAACGGGCGTGTGTGCACCACTCGGGCGCTGCACAAGTTCTCAAATCTTGGAATCAGACTGGAGCCTCCACCCTCCTGGTCTGTCTCAGAGTACTTCCAAACGCCCAAATCCCACCTTTGCAAAGACGTGAGGCCACGTAAAGGGAAAAAGCACGATGCGATGTCGAAATCATAAGCTACCTCGAATCAACAGTTGCTGCTGTCTTGCAGCTGTTTAGTGGGTCTGTGTTTCCTCGAAGGTTAATAATACCCCACTGCGCCCCCTGGGAATGTGTCGCAGCACCCTGGGGTGCTTCAGCGCACAGTTTGGGAGCCACAGCCCCTACGCCCTATTAGGCACAATCATTATGCCCATGCTACAGATGAGAAACGGAGACCAAGCGAGGTGAAGTAAATGGCACAGAGCGACACAGCTAGTCAGTGGCAGAGAGCTAGGGAGCAAATCCGGGCAGCCGGATACCGGAATCCGACTTCTGAACCGTAACTGGCATTTATTTCTACGACGAAAGTGTGGAACTACATGCCAGGTACTTGCCACCCTTCACCCCATTTACTCCCCACAAACCCCCAGGTGAGGATTATCTTCCCATTTTCCAGACGAAGCCACGGGGCATCACGGGACTTGCCCGAGGTCGCCTCGTCAGTGGGAGGAAGCGCCAGGTCTCTCCGTCACCTGCCTCCCTGGTTTCCACTACGGTCCTCCCCTCAGCTCCGTCTTTACAGAAGAGACAGACACCTCAGGAGAGTCCCCCGCGGAAGAGAGCTTGCACCTGCCAGGCCAGATCTGGATCTGGATCTGGATTTCCTGCTGGCGGGAAGATGTCCCACGTGAAGTGCGTTTTTCTAATAGAACTCATTTAAAATGCAACCTGCCTTCGCAGCCACATACGCGAGTGGCCCAGCCATCCCAAGATGAAGGTATGGAAGATGCACAGATGTAACCACACACGCTGCAGAAGAGCAACCCCTAGGGCCAGGGGCTCTGGGCTTGCACCCCAGCTGGGGACTGGCATTGCTCTTGGCCCCCATTTGGCCGGGAAGCTGGTCGAGCCAACCCCTCAAGGCCTACTCTGGTTCGATCACTTTGAGATGGAATCTGTCAGCACGTGACGGTGTCCTACTGGGTAGATTTTTTCTTCATGAAGCCAATTTCCCTGAAGCGGGGTCACCTTTTTGGCCACTGTTATTCCTAGCTCAAAGGCCCGGCACAGACTGTGGTCCTAAAGCATAAGGTGAGGGGAGCCTGGGGGCAGGAGGGAGGGAGGAGGAGGAACTATTTGCTGCTGGACTCTCCCGGCCGTGCCCAGGTTCTCCCGCCCCAGGTCTCAGATCGAGGACCGCCAGCACCTCCAGGGGGGACCTCTTGTGGGTGCCATTCAAACCCTCACTTCCAATTTCCCCATAGCTGCCTGCATGAGGGCTCCTGTCAGCCTGTCTCACTTGGATGCAGCCTCACAGGAATAGAGGTTACTTCAAGGGCCATCTTGAACAACATCCCCCATCCACTCTATCCAACCTTGACTCACATACCTCCAGGGACGGGGAACTCACCACTGCTTTTCTCAGCCAGGTTCTCCTTTGAACAGACCTAATGGAAAAGTCCTCCTTACTTTCGGCTGAAATCTGCTGTCTGAGGTTCCAACCATTGCTACAAGTTTAACCTCTGAGGTCACGCAAAACAGCGTGCTTCCTCTCCCGCATGACAGCTTCCAGCCTCTGGGGCATGCAGCTGCCTGCCCTGGCCTTGTCGCCTTGCTTTCAAATATTCACGAGACATGGCTTGACACCCCCTCACCACCAAGCTGGCTTCCTCACGGGCGAGTTCTGTTTTGCTCACAACCCACTTAAAATTCGGGAGGAGAGGTAACCAGGGTGGGGTCTGGCAGCGTCGGTGTCCCCCCCCCGCCCCCGAAATGTTCAGGACGGGGTAACCAGGCCCTAGGAGGGGAGTGGAGCTGGCCGAACAGAGCTGTGAGCCTGACAGGAGGACCCAGCCAGGTGCTGAACCCCGGCAGGACTCAGTGTGGAGACATAGGCTCCCACCTGACAGGGAAGAAGTCAAGGCCACAGGCTTAAGAGGTACCAGCACCTAAGCCACTGGAATAAGCAGGAGCCAGGGCCTTGGAGGCGAAGGACGTGGCTTCAGGACAAAAGGGAAGAAACCGTATCTTCCAGAGCTGCCGCTGAGAGGAGCGAGAGGCTAGAACTGTGTGCTCAGATATCCCTGAATGAGAGACCCTCACAGAGGGGCTTCTGCTTCCCTTCCGGGGACCCCAAGAGGAATGGGTTCAAACCCCCACTCTGCCACTGAGACCTTGGGGAGGTTGTTTCACCCCTTGGGGCCTCAGTTTCCCCACCTGTAAGAAAGGGGAGAACAGGCAGAAGCACAGGAAGTCACAATCAGAGGGGCCTGGAGTCTCGCATTCCATCGGCTCAGAGAAGGAAAGCGACTGATCAACATCACACAGCAAATCAGTAGCCAAGCCGGGCCAGAGCGCGGCTTCTGATTCGGGACTGAGGAGGGCAGACAGCACAGCCAGCGCAGGGCTGCGGGGAGACGCGCGGTCTCCGTATGCCCCCTGCCTGGGATGGAAACTCACTACCATCCATCTCAGCCGGGTCCGCTCTGGTCTGGCCCAGGGCAGAGACCTCAGCATGAGGCTGAGGTGGTATGCGGGGCCTGGACATCCCCGCCCACTCTTTTTGTCCCCAGGTGGGTGACAAGGCCAGCCCTGAGCCCCCTAGGCTCAGCACCAAGAGGCGGGCATCTCTAGCTGACCGTGTGTCTCCAGGGCTGGCTGGCGGGAGGCGGTGCCCACACCGGTGGGGCAGGACTGGGAGGAGAGAAGGGGAGCAGGCGGGAGGTGAGGGAGCGAGAAACACCCCACGCTGGGCACATTTATCATCAGCAATCAGTCTTTCTCTAGCCCCTGGACACGGGCTAATTCCCGCCAGACTTGACCTCCCACTGCATGGAAAATCTCTTCCATTCACCGCGAGGCTGATGTGCTCAGTGGGGAGTGGGGAGGGTGGGGGGGACGGAGGCCACTTATTATTATGTTTTAAAAACACATAAACCCCCCATGGAAGGACCCCTCCCTGGACACAAAGCCCTTCTTCCATCTGGCCCTGGCTTCTGGCGGCTGTGGGGTTCAGGCTGGGGCCCCCCTCAGAGGTGGTTACAATGGCCGTTACTGATGACAAATGGGGGCTGGCGGGCTTGGGGGACGCGGAGCTACTTCTAACAAAGGAGGCCCCTTGCGCAGCCCTTTTCCCATACCCTCTGTAGACCTGCCTGTGCCCATGACATCACTTCCTGTGCTGGCCACAGGAAGCGGCCTCATGGAGACGGCCAGCTGTGGCAGGAGCCTGCATCCTGAAGGGGGGTGTCTGGCTGATCCTCAGTGTCTCCCCTGGAAGGGCTCAGGGGCAAGCGAAGGAACTGACGGGAGGCTGGAGACGAGGCCCCAGGGTGGGCTCAGAATCCTGGAATGGAGCCCAGGCCCATTTTATTGGGGGTCCCGCTGCTTACAAAGTTGGGAGGGACACTACAGTTACTGGGCTCAGGCTCCCAGGGGTACCTGGGGAGGCTGTATTCCACACTCAAGGGTCCAGGCCCTCCCTCCCCACCTTTCCATCGGTCACTGGACTCCCTGGGCCTGGGCGTCTCTAGGGCTAATTTTAGGCTCCCCTTCCGAGCCCCAGGTCCCAGCGTGTCACTACACCTGGAGGCTTGGGCCCTCAGGAGGGGGCATTCTGCTTCCCCCTCTTCTCTCTGACAATGGGCTCAAAGCCCTCTCATCCATCACATTCCAGATCATGACCAGTTGCCAGCACACGATGGGATAACACACATGAGCAGCACGACAATCCTGGGACGTAGGCGGTCCATTTCACAGGTGAGGACCCTGAAGCTCAAGGAAATGAATAAAAAAGACATGCTCAGGCTCATAGCTGCCAAGAAACCCAAAGCTCTTCTTGTTAAACCACAGGCCTCCTTTGGCCCACCATGCCCCCGAGGGATTAGCAGGGGGGCAGCTATTTTCCTGCCCATTTTGCAGATGAGCAAACGGAGTCTCTCCAGAGTTTACTAGCTTGGCTGGAAGGGAACAGGGTCTTGGCTTCCTGACCCCAGCACCTGGCCTCCCTACCTCCATGGGCCTGACAAGTCCTAGACTTGTTCTGGGTGCCCGGGCCAAACAGGGATCCATTCTCGCCTGGGGCGGCCCCCAAGACATCACAGTCAGACATGCATATTCATACCAACAGACACACGCAGACCCCATGCACGGTCCCAGTCCACAACCTCTCTCCCCTGGATGCCCAGGGAGCCCCACCCAACTGGGCTGGGACAGTGACTCCTTTCTCTGGGCCGTTTACGTCCATGCTCTAAGACAACAGCAGTGGCTCAGGCCTGTGGGGACCCCTGTGTTTGGTCATTTCTCCTCCGTTCAGAGTTAGGATGGGGCGGGGGCTCTGAGCTGCACTTTCAGCCTCTACCAAACACCCAGCTGCTGGAGTCCTATTTCGGGAGGCTTCCCTTTCTCTCCCTGGCATCCCGCCCACATTGCTGATGGACCTGGAGGCTGCTAGATAAACCTTCTAGATGTGCCTCAACCACACGGCTGCCCCCACCACCCCCTTCAGTCTCCAAGCCCATGTGCTCCTGCTCAGACCTCCTCACTGTGCTCCCTTCTTCCCTCCACTCCCCTCACAGCAGCCGGTACCATCTTATGAGACAGAAATAAATTCCTCCCCTGCCTACCCCCTCCCCTCCCATGGCTTCCATTTGCACCTGGAATGAAGTCCTACCCCTCACTGAACAATCTGACTTCAGATGCTCACCCGTCACCGCTGTGCTCTAAGCCACCCATGCGTGTTTCCTGCCCCTTGAACGTGCCTCCTTTATTCCCACCGCAGGGCCTTTGCAGTTGTCTCCTTCTGGAATGCACGCGCCCCGCCGGCCAATCTCCCTGTGCCCCTGTGGTGACTCTCTGTCACGGAGACCTCAGTGCCACCTGCTCCTTCCCAGGTGAGGCCTTCCCTGACCGGCCAATGTACTCTGGTCATCCTCTGCTCTCCCCGGTGCTAGGTCTGCACTGTCCTGGGGTTTACGGTTGTTTTGTTTGTCTGTTTTTCTGGACAGAGTTCATCTCTCTCTGAAATACCTTCTTCCTGTATTTGATTGTTTGCTGTCTGTGTCTGGACAGGTCTGCTCTCTGGAAAGCAAGCTCCTGGAGAACCTGGAAATCCTGTTTGCTTGTTTAGCTGGGCCTCCTGGGGACGCAGGACTTTCTCTAACACCTGGGGTGGCAGGTGGAGGTGGGAGGGAGTGGCCAGAGGGGATGCCCACTGGTTGGGCTGACCTGAGCCATGGGGGGGGGGGGGCAGCCCCTTTGGAAATCCTATGCTGAAGGATGCCACTAACCTCAGGGACCATCTAATTCCTGTCCTCTAGAATGGAGATCAGAGAGGGTGTGGCCTGGCCTGAAAATCACACAGCACCTGAGCAGCAGAGCCATTAGGAAAACTGGACTCTAGACTCCCAGGGGACGAGGAGGGACTGTATTTTTAAAAACCTCCTTAGGGGAGCCTGGGTGGCTCAGTCGGCTAAGTGTCCAACTCTTGATTTCAGCTCAGGTCGTGATCTTACGGTTTTGTGAGGCTGAGCCCCCTCATCTGACTCCAGGTTGTCAGCCTGGGATTCTCGCTCTCTCTCTCTCTCTCTCTGCCCCCCCCCCCCCTCCCCCCGCTCTTGTGCACTCTCTCTCTCTCAAAATAAATAAATTAACATTAAAAAAAAAATCCGCCTTGTCCTTCTAATGAAAATGCTTTTTTTCCCTTGGCCTTTTCTGATTACAATTTGGGAAGAAACAAGAATGAAAATAAGACCAACCCATTCCCACCCCCCGTGTCCCAGAATGAACACGGGACATCGGTCCTCTTGGACTTTTCTAGACACAACACATATTTTGTTACTTAATGAGGTGTCACCATATACAGCGGCATATTCTGTTTCCCTTGCAAGGCTGTTAACCGAAGACTTTTAAGCCTCTTTGAACCTACAGCGAAATGCACAAGGCATCTCTCTGGCGCTCGGCACAGTCCCACACATCACGTCACGGGCGCAGGCCAGCTGGCCCGGCTGCCCCTGGCACAGCTTTCCGGGCCGCCGGAGAAGCCGCAGGATGCGGACGCAGAGCTGGTGTGGGAGCCACTGGGCGGTGACACGAGGTTGGCTTTGCACGTTTGGGCGCTGGGCAGAAGGATGCCAGCATCCTGTCCCTGTGTTCTGGAAAAGTCAAAAAGCCCGTGCGTGCAGCCTCTGGCTCGGGGGCTGCCTGACAGACTCCCCTTGCAGGCAAGGTGCCTGCATGTCCTCCCGGGAAGTCTGGAGTCAGGCCTGTTCTTAGGGCGCTCCGAGGCACAAATTTCCCCTGCCTTCTCGGCATCACATCATGCTCTAGGGCTGCACAAGCCCTCCTCGCAGGGGGGAGACAACTGCCAACACTTTGCAAAGTGGAAAATCTGCTACGATCCTTGCCGGCTGCCGTCGGCCACCACGCCCGGCCAGACCCTGCCCCGGTGATGGCTGTGGGCCACTTGGCAGGCACCGGGGAGGCAGCTCAGACCCTGGGCTGCGGGCCCTTAGACCTGAGTCTAAGGCCTTCACGTCCAGAGAGGAGCAGTGACTTGTCCAAGGGCAAACAGCCAGTCAGTGGCTACAGCGACCCTGGTATCTTGGCATCACGTTCGCACAAAGAGAACCACGGCAGGGACAGAGAGAAAGGGGGTGCAGACTCTGGCCTTTGCCCATCTGTGAAATGGGGCATGGGACGAAGGAGGAGAGATGAATAGAGGTGGAGGCCGAGTCACGGGGAGAGGAACAGAGGAAGAGAAACCTGACGGCACCCGCGGCCGAGGGTGAGCGGAGCAGTGCGGGGGCTTCTCCTCGTACGTTTCCGAGCCTGGAATCCACCTGGGTTTGCACTCGGGCCCTGAGAGCAGGGGAAGAAGGTGGCCATCCATCACGGGCCTTCGTCCACACTCCTACGCTCCTGCTCTGCCTCTTCCACGCGGCCAGGACTGGGCTGAGGTTCCGTGACCCCAAGGAAGGCGGACCTTGCGGACTCAGCCTCCCAGAGGTGGGAGCAACTGGGTTCAGGTCACACAGCAGGTTGGAAGTAAAGCTGGACAGGAACGTGGGCATCCTGGCACTCGGCCCAGTGCTCTTGCCCTTGCCTCCCTCTGGTTCCACTGGTGGAGAAGACCCTGGCCCTGGGCCCGGTGAACAGCTGAGTTGTCAGCAGTTAAGACGCGGGGAGACAGGTGTCTCAAGCCAAGGGGAAGACCCAGATGGCCGCTCGGGTGTACCTCGAGGGGGACAGGGTGGTGGGCAGGGACTCACCCCTACTCTTTCATTCATTCATCAAACATCCTCGCCTCCCCTTGATCACGCCTATGGGAGGGCCTTGGAGAGCAATGGCCAAGCTTCAGTCCCACCCAGGAGAAGCTCACAGCAAAAGTTCAAGGTTAAGGATCCCAAATCTTGACTCAGGCTCCCGCTCCGTCTGCCTCTAGCCTAGCCTCACAGTCCTGTGACAGCCCTTCTGCCTGCTGACCCACCATCGGTGCGGAAACAAAGCTATAGCTGTGTCTGAAGCTCCCTCCTTCTCAGTCAGGGAGCCGGCCCACCTCCTCCAGGAAGCATGCTTTGACTACTCCCACCTCGACTGCCATAGGGATTTCTCATTCTCCAGGCCCCCATAATCCCTCATATTTTTCTCAAGCCGAAACACATGGCACTGTCATAGGCTTCTGAAGCAACCCCGGGTAAGCCGCTTCCCTCTGGGCCTCAATCTTGCCTTCTGGGAAATGGGCCATTTTACTTGCTTCACCCCACCCACCCCCCCCGCCCAGGGTTGTTGGCACTATCAAGGTCCCAAGTGTGAAACTATTTTGCCAGGTGGGCGGCCCAGTGCTCCGGCTAATTCTTTATCGTTGAGTTTTGCAGTAAGAAATGGTGGGCGTGCCTTGCCGGGGCCTGCTGGGATCACTGACTGACATCTTGACCAGTAGATCTAGGTTGTTCCTCTGGACTCGAGGTGCCCGCCAGCCGCCCCACTCGCTGCCCACCCTGCCCCAGCCTCCCGGCCGCTGCCCCGGCCCACGCGGTGATGACAGGAGCTGCAAAAGGCTGATGCAAGCTGGAAGAAGGGAATGAAACAGACTCGCGTGGGGCGGGTGGAGCTCCACCCCCGGCCCTGCGGGACTCCCAGCCCTGCTCCTGCCTGCTTGTTTGTACCTGCTGATGTAATCCCTGGGCCTCCTTGGCTCAGGGCTCGGCCTGCTCACCTTGACCTCTGAGCCAGAGCCAGAGGAAGGGTGAGAGGGCAGGTGTCTGGCCGGTGCACTGAGTGACGGAGCTCTTCTCCAGAGAAGGGCAGCTGGGCCCCAGTGAGGGCAGAGGGGAGGAAAGGGCCTGAAACACAGTATGAAGAAGAGTAGGACCCGGTCAACCCCAGCTTTGCCACCGTGTCACTTCAGGGCAGATGTCTCATGGCTCTGAGCCTGTTCCACCACAGCCCTCAATGTGCCACTCTTTGGTGGATTTCTCCCAGGGGGTAAGGGAGTCTGAGAGGGGAAAGGAGAAAAGGGAGAAGTGTGGCTCCGTGGAAGGAAAAACCAGAATAGTCCCGGGCTGGCCTCCCGCTCACCGTGCGGCTAGGCCGGCTGTCTCACCCTCTGGGGCCTTGGCTTATCTGGAAAATGGACACAATCTCATGAACACGTGTGCTCACTTCGAAGCGTGAGCTGCGGCCACTGAAGTGTGTAGGTGGCTCGGGGGACCTGGGGACAGTTGTGGGAGGGTTCCCACCAGGATCCTGGAGGTAGGGCTGTGCTCCCTGCCGGGCCCGGCCCCAGGAGCCTCCTCTTGGGGAGGAAGGGCATGAAAGGGAACAGGGCTCCCCAGAGACCTCCAAGGAGCCGTCAAAAACACGCAGGTGGTGAGGACAAGAGCCAGGACGCTCTCCTGGAAACCGCAAGGCCACCCGCGTGCAGCCGAGGGCCCTGACCCCATGAGCCCAAGGTCTGGAGATCTCCCCGACTCCAGACTAATTCTCAAACCTGGTTTCCCTGGAGACGCCTCTGCTCTTTCCCTGAGAAAGGGAAGGAGAAAAGAGCCTCATGCGGTTCATGTGTCTCTTTGATGAACACTGAAGGCTCCTGAAAGCCGGGGAGCCAGCCCGGTGGGGAGGAGGTCAGCCACCCTCGACCCCTCAGCCCCGGGCCAGTGGGGTTACCTTCAGCTCTGCTAGGCTGCTTCGGAGGGAGAGCTGCACTCCAGCTGGGACTCGGGGGCTTCCCTGGCCACACAGGTCCACCTTTCCCTTTACAATGGCCTTGAGTCATAGCAGGTCCCCTGCTGTGTACAGGCCAGCCCGTTCCCAGACACTGCCCAGGGCGCTTGGAATACATCATCCAACTGAATACTCCCAACAACCTTTGAGGCAGCACGATCCCCGGTACCCAGGAAACTGAGGCACAGAGAAGCTACGTAACTTGCCCAAGGTCACAGAGCAGGGTCGTCGGCACTTAAATCTGGATCTCGCCGACTCTAAGCCCCTGCTCGTTAACCTCTATGCCAGGCGTTCTCAAACCGCCGCATGCACCAGGGTCACCTGGAGGCTTGTAAATCCCAGCGCACCGTGGCCTTCCTCCTCCTCTCCCACCAGGTCCCCCCCTCAGCAGGTCGGCGGCGGGGCATTTCTAACAAGTGAAACGTGTATTTCTAACAGGTTCCCAGGGGCTGCTGCCGGTCCTCTATGCTCTCGTGTCTCCCAACAGAAGTATCAAACGCTTAGCCCACCTAACAGTGCTTGATGGAGTCAGCTCCCTTTCCCTGAGCTTCTATGATTCCGCTGGACGCTTTTCAAAAGGAACCGAAGGAATCGCATGGCAGCATGGTGCCGGCTACCTCAGCTTTGACTCGGGTTCCGGCAAGTGGCAGTAAGGATAATGACAGCCGTCACCTGCACCTGCGTCCTTGGACCTTACCACTTAGCCCCTCCGGACCTCAGTGTCGTTATCGGCAAAACGAGAGTGATGACACCGCTCAGAGCAGCGCCTGGCACGCAGCACAAAGACGTATTGAGTATAAGCTGCGTTGTTGTTTTTACTGTCACCATTGTCACCATCTTTCCAACCCTGTGACTCTTCACCTATCCGCCTCCACCGTTTACCCGAAGCCACTCGGGAGGGTAAGGAACTTGCCCGAGTCCCCAAGCAGCAGAGGAAAGATTCTAAGCCAGGTTTGGGAGCCCAGTGGTAGGACCTGTCCCCGACAGGCAGAGAGATGCCTACTCTGGCCACTTCCTCCACAAAGGATGGAGAGTTGTTTTCTTATTTATGTTTCTTGCACTTCCTTCAACACCGCCCCCCCCCCCCCAACCCTCCAGCTCCAGCCACTCGGCCCAGGGCACAACGGTGTCACTGCTGAAGGGAGAAGGTCGCCAGTAGGGAACCAGAGCTGTGGCAGCCACCACACTTGGTGCCCTTGGCCAGCCAGACCCCTTCCCTCCCTGTCTGTCCCTCTGTCCCCTAGCCTGCTCCTCCTTACTGGGCACCCTTGAGGTGTGAGGGATGGCTTGGCATTGGCTGGTCCAGCCCCTGGGAGAGAGGAGGTCACGTGCTTGTCCTGAGACCCTCTTGTTCCCATGTCCTCTGGGATCTCAAGTTCAAAACAATAGAGGCTTCAGGTTGCCCTTGATGTAAATGTTTAGTAGGTGTCTAATTTTAGCTGAGAAATACTCGGCATTTTCCCAGCCGCTGTCACTGCCGCACTCCGTGCTGGACAAATGGCCTTGCTTTTCCTCCCCGATTGTTCTCAGCTGGGGGGCTAGGGGCAGCCTCCAGCTCAGGACAATTGCCTTTGTGTCTGCTTCCGGGTGGCTCTTAACTCAGCAAAGAGAATGGGACAGCCTGGAGTTCTCAGCCCCAAGCTCTCAGCCTCTCAGCCAGAGCTCCCGGGCCTCCCTACCCCCACCCCGGCTGCAGGGCCCTCGCTTCAGTCAGGGCGTCCCAAAATGTGGTATTTCAATGGGATTTGCTACTCACAGCCTCCTCAAATAGCCAGGGGTGGTGGCAGGGAAGGAGGGCCTGCAGTCTGCAGGGGCCTCCCAGGGGACAGATGAGGATGCCAAGGCCCAGAGAGGGTGTGACTGGCCTCAGGTCACACAGCACTCTGGCAGAGCTGGCCCGGGACTGTACATCCACAATCACGGTCGAGCCCTCTTTGCACCACGTGCAGGAGAAATCCCACCACATCTGCTTCCACCTGGCGTGGGGACACCTCAGAGCAGAAGCTCCCAGCCTGCAGGCCTCCATTCTTTTGGCCTCCAGTGGAGACACCTGGAATGCTGCGTCATCACCCCACCGTCTTCGCCCGGCTGAGTCCTTCTGCCTTCAGGTCTCGCCTGGAAGGTCACTTCTCCAGAGAGCCCGGCCCTGCCTGCCCTTCCCAGCTACACAGGGGCCCTGGCTCTTCCTCTAGTATTCCTTTTCCTTATTGCCCTCATCGCCTTTTCGAGTTACATACTCATCCATGCATTTCCTTGTTCAATGCCCGGGTCTCCACCAATCCTCGTCCCAGGGGGCAGATGCACGGTGGCAGTTGCAGCATTTAGCCACCTGTGTGGGCTCTGGGCCAGGGTCCTCGAGGTCCTGCTGTGCCAAGTGAGGCTGGGGAAGGGTCCCCGGAGAGTGAATGGGGCAACTGAGGACCCTCAAGCCTCGAGACAGGGGCTGTTTGCCACCCCGGGTGGACATACTCAGATGTTTTCAGCAGCAAGATGTCCTTAGTGGCACTTTCTGCCTGAACACCATCCCTGGCTGGGTGGGACACGTGGGCCTCCTGCTGACTCCCAGTGCCAGCATGGCACACAGTAGATGCTTAATAAATGCTTTTTGCATGAATGGATGAGCCTCCTGGGCTCCTCTGGGTCCTCTTCTCCCTGGGGAAGAGGCCTCCATTCAACCTATGCCCCACCCTGCCCATGAATGGCTCTGGAAGCTAGAGAAATGAGGAGCCTTGGGGAACGCACTGCGGCCCCACCCCGGAGAGCCGTTTGCTGGCCTTGCAGCTCCCCCCGCCCTGCTCTGCCTGGCCCCCCACCACTCCAGCCGGGACCCAGCATGCTATAATTAGAGTCCTCCTTCCAGGCTCCGGTAATGAGGGGTGTCGGGTGCCAGCCCTAATTACAGCCTGGTTAAAACGAACAGGAGCCGCCTCCAAGCCAAATTACAAAGTCTGCAGCCGGACTCCCTCCTGCCCTGCTCCCTTTTTATGGGGCTGGTTAGAGGGAGGGACCGGGGAGTTTACGGAGAAGCCAGCTCAGGCTGGGGCTATGGTTTCGGCACCGCAGAACGCGGCGGAGAGCCGAAAGTCTGGGCCTGTGATGCTTTGAAACTGCCCTTGAACTTCCCCCTCCCGCCCTCATCAAAATTCCCATCCAAAGCCCAGGTCAAGAATGGGCAAAGACACTGGCTCTTCTGAGCCTTTCACGAGCACCCCCATCTTGGGGCTGAGCACGCTACACATGCAGCTGTGTTCCACGGGCACGGACACCATCACCCCCACTTTACCAACCACGGGTCAGTGCTTAGCTGACTTGTCCCGAATCACACAGCCAGTAAAAGGGAAACTCCCAGGGCTCAGCCAGGTTCACACAGGGAGAAGGTTGTGGAACACGGGCACGCTCCATCTTGCACACAGCGGGGCACAAGAAAGGGCTCGGTGACCCTGAGAACGATGAGTTTTAGAGTCAAGGCCTGAACGGCTCAGTGAAGGCCTTCTCCCCCTTTTGGAGATAGAAAACTCGAGACCAATTTCCACTGGCATCTCAGGATCCAGAGGCAGCACCAGGATGTGGGAGGCCTTGCCAGACAAGCCTCGGAATCTCAGGATGGTAGAGAATATGAGGGTTGTAGAGAAAACCTAGTTCATGTGCAAATACACAGCAGCAGGGCCCATCCAGAGGCTGTGGCAGACATTACTAATCAATCATCAATCTCCACCTGCCTGGACAGGGCCTCAGACTCCTTCTCAACACAGGGCTACACCCAGTCACACCAATCAAGTGATGAAAAACAGATTCCACTATCTCTGGCTTGAACTGTCCCCACTCACCCCAACTTAACCCAAGGGGGAAACAGGGCCCAGAGAGTTGGGGGTGACTCATCCCAGTAATGGAGTGGCTCTTACTCAGTGACCAGCCTCCATGGGTGCGCACTGGCCACTCTCGCTGCACCCTCAGCCCAGTCCCAACTCTGGGCTTCCAGTGTGGGGGAGACTCAAGAGACTCAAGCCCACCCCCGCCCCCGCCCCCGCAGTACTGACCTGGCCGTCTGGTCTGCTGCCCTGACCTAAGGCAGCTTGCGTAAGGGACTGCAGAGGAACAGGCTTGCTCACCCGTGGAGGTGTCCCGGTGAGCCAGTGGCAACCTCTTCACAGGGCTGCCAGCACACCCTTTTCCTGGGCCTCTTGGCTGGGCTCTCCTCCCAGCCTGAAAAGCTGGCTCCAGCCACCCGCTGCCCACTCACCACAATTGGCCCGTGGTGACTCAGTCTTCTGGTTAGCAACCCCCCCCACCGAGCGCCGTTCTGCCCCTGGCATCCCCCGCTCTAACAAGCCTCTTCAATAGTGCCTTTGATCCAGGCTCTCTGGACAAGGACAGCCTGGTGCCTTCAGCAAGGGGTGTGGGAGAGGTGGGTCTGGGGCGCCAGTACCCTGAAAAGCCGGGCATGACCCTGAGGTCCTCACTTTCACAGGACTCCCCCAGCCTCACCAGGATGACCAAAGGCCCTGAGCCTAGAGGCCCTCCAGAGGAGGTGAGAACGCTGCTGAGGTTTCTGGGAGGGGCCTGCCTCTCCCAGCCCTGCCAGGCCTGGACCGGAGGGCATTTTCAAAAGGACACTTTAATTAGGGAACAGGGCGGCCAGCCAGCGGGATTACAGGCCACACCCGGTGCCATCAGAGGCCTCTAAACTCCCAGGCCCAGCCTGCCTCTTTTTGCCTCCACCTACTGCCATCTCCTCCCTGGGATTGTGAGGAAGGGAGGTGGGGGCCCTGAGCACCCCTGCTTGCTGCCCCCAGGGTGGGGCCCCTGGAAAGAAAGACTGGATGTCTCAGGTATGCTTTCTGGAGCTGAAGTTTTAGATCTCAGGTGTGGAAACACAAGGGCTGGAGACAGCTGGCAAAAGCAGAGAAGCCACCCTCTGGGCAGGAGGTGGGAGCAGTTCTGGGCCACCCCTGTGCTGGGCCATGAAACGGAGTGGGCCCTAGAGCTCCCACCCCTGGCCCTGTGTGCCCCCCACCTCTCTCCATCTCAAGGGCCAATGACGAAGGTTTGTCTCCTAGAGGCTCTGGCTCAGACCCAGACCATGCTGTTCCAGGCATCAGCAGTGGTCCCACGTCCACGACGGCAGATTTGGAGCTGCTTAGGGTTGTCTGCCTCTAAATGCAGGAGTGGGGTGGGGGGCGTAGGCCCACCGACCTGGTGCGCTTGGCTGTGGCTGAGAGGCACTGTGCCCACAGGTCTTCTCTGTGCACTAAGTTCCTTCCTATAAAATGGGGAGGCGTACGTGAATCTCCCAGGCCTGTTGTTCAGCTAAACAGTCACGTATGTAAAAGTAATCACAAAGGAGTCTGGCTGGAGAGCTTAGGAAACTCAGTCCTGCTCATACATGAACAGGCTGTGTGGCCCTGGGCAAACCACCTCACCTCTCTGAGCCCGAGTTTCTTAATCTTCAGATGGGGTGAACGGTAGGTTCTCCTTAGACCTGTGAAAGTGCTTTATAACCAGTGAAGGGCTGTCCACGTCTGAGATTAGCCATGATTCTTTTTCCAATGAACAGCTACACCTGCCCTCCCTTCACCCTGCCCACGAGGGGAGGCTGGGACATTTCCCAGCTTCCCACTCTCAGGCTCAGCCAATCTCTTGTCATTTTCCAGCTGGCTCTCGGACAGGTTGGTGACTGCGGGTCCTTGGACAGCGAGGGGGAAGAGGGGCTCAGGATGTTTAGTTCTCTGGGGAAGAAGTCTGTGCCCACTGGTGAATCCTCTGCTCATCTGGGCATCAACCCCAAGAGAAAAGACAATGTTGGGGTAGGGTGGGGACAAGGGTGGTGACCTGAATGACCATGGGAGCAGGTGGGTGGGTGGGAGCCAGATGGGCAAAGCCCATCCTTGGTTCTTCCTGCCCTTTCTCTGAGGGAACTCTAGAGGTTCCTTGGGAGGCCTCAAGCAGTGTGACCTTGGGTCAAGTCCCCTCCTCTCTCTGGACCTTCTTCTTCTATAAGGACACTCTCCAAGGACATGGTTTGTCCTGCTGCTCTCGGATGCTCGGAGTAGAGGGCTCTGGGAAAGACACAAAGGAAGCCATCCCCTCCACACAGCTCAGTGACAAGCCAGGTGTCCTGGGGGCCCCAGGGCTGGGTCTGAAGGGACGTAGGGTGGCCTCTGGACACTCAAGAAGCAAGAGTGGTTGAAGCACCAGGGCATCACTCCGGGACCTCCTGATCTGCAAGCCCTTGCCTCCCATCCTGCACTTGGCCAGCAGGCAGCCAGAGACAAGCACGAGGCAATGCACGGATTCCTCCAGCCCGGACCAGGAGGTGGGAGCTCCGCTTGGAGCTGAGGGCACCCACGTCTCGCCAGGAGGCTGGGGGCCCTTGCTCTCAGCGGAAAGAGCCCCAGCACCCCGGGGGAGAATCTTGGCAGCTACAGTTGTGGGATTTTAGGCAACTGATTTTCCCTCTTCGGGCCTCGATTTCCAGACCTGGAAAACGGAGCTGTGAGGAGCCCCGGCCTGGAAGATAGCTGGGAGGAATGAGCGTGACCGCATGTGGAACGCTTTAGTCCAGTGCCTGGACTGAGACATTCACCAACCATGCCTGGTCACCGCAGTGCCATCCTGGGACACGTCGCTCCAAGACTCTGGGCCCCTGTGCTGCATCTGTGAAGTGGGCATCAGGGCGTCGCCCTCCTCGAACAGACCACAAGTACGGCAGGCACCGGTCTGGTGCGCGGCAGGCACACTGGGCGTCTGCGGGAGCCGCTGAGGCTGGGTGGCCTGGCAGAGCTCCCCACACACCTGGCCGCAGCCTGCCCCAGCTCCAGGGAGGGAACAGAGCCTCGCCTCTGCCCTGCAACAGGCACGGGTTGGCTCCCTCCTTCTGGCTGTCAGGCCCAGATGGCTGCTGGGTCCCCAGCCAGGGGCAACACCTTCCACACCCACACAGCACCTCCGCACGGCACCTGGCGTGTAGAGGCGGGAGCTCACTGCCCGGTCCGGGATGCCTTCCAGCCCGGGAGCCCGGCGCGGCGGCCTCGATTCTGCCCATTCCACAGACGGGACGCATCACCGAGGTGGCTAGCCACCTACGTGACTGGCCTGGGTGACCTGAAGGGGAAAGGGGTCCCAGAGAGACACGGGGGTCCTTAGACACCTGATTTGAGGCCGGCGGCAACTCCTCACTCAGGCTTCCTCTCAACTCAAACTTCCTAGTTCACCATCTGTTTGGTAGTTGGGCAGAATGGTCCCACTTAACAGATAAGGAAACAGAGGCTCACAGAGGTTGATTGGCATGCCTGGCTCAGAAGCTGGGCTGGTGGCAAAGCTGAGATTTGACCCCGGGCTCTCCTCGTCCCACCACAAGGCCAGACACGCTGGCGGGGGGTGGGGGGGGGTTGCTAGTGGAGAGGAGCAAGGCGGGATCTAGGGGTCCTTGGCTTGTCCCTTAGTGCTTGGCCAAGGACCTCAGGGAGCACCTGCTAACTAACAGAAGGGATCCATCGAGGTGTAGCTTTCCAGGGTCTCCCCCTTAACCTGTCCTTGCCAGGATGGTCTATACTGGCTGCTGGACCCCTTCCCCTCCTGCTACTGGGGCTGTCCCAATTCTCTCCTTAGTATACTTCCTTCATCCTGCGCCCCTCCCTCTCCCTGGACAGAACGGCCCACCCCCACATCCCACACTCTTTGCTTTGTCTCATACTCTGTGCCTTTTTTACAGCCTTCCTTGCCATCCCCCTGGGCTCCACACTAGCTCGTGTGTTCTTGTGACAGCCCAGGGAGGCAGGGGACCTGGGCTCTTGTCTCAGTTCGGTAGTCGACTGCTGTGTGACCTTGAACAAGTCCCTGACCCTCTCTGGGCCTCTGCTTGCTCGTCTGTCATCGAGGGGTTCGGTGAGAAGTTCCGATGTTCTGTGAATATCAAAATCCCCACCAAATGTTCAAGCTGGTGCGCCGGTGGACATCTGGGACCTTGGGCTCCTGGCTCACCTCTTGGCTCCCCACCGGGGCCCTGAAGAAGCTGGTCCAGGGACTGGACTGCCAGGCGGGGCTATCCTCTGCACCTCTTAGTTCCTGCCTGGGCTCCATCTGTTTTCTCAGAACCTTCCGTGTGCCTCTGTCTCTGGCCTCTGCTCTACTTCTCTCTGTTCCCTATCCCGTCCTCACCCCCAGGCAAGGGTGGTTGCCCCTGTCACCGGAGCCAACTCCTGGCAGAACTATTTCCCTCTGCGCTGGGCCTTCCATTAGTCAGTAAGTACACCGGGCCCGGGCAGGGCGCTAGGGGACAAGGCGGCCGTAAATCACCATGGCTCTCTCTCCTAGCCCGGCTGCTGACCGCCTAGGAGCTCTGCTGGCTCAGCTGAGTCTCCTGTCCCGGAGGAGCCGGGGCCAGGGCTGGAGTGGCTGTGTGAGGGGCACTGGTGCAGGGTGTGGTGGGCTCACGGCCACTTACCCCGTCACCTCGGGGTAAGACATTGTGGCAGCACCTCAGCTCCCTGTGGGGTGCCACCTGGTAATCATTCAGGGAAGGGGACATGGTAGGGACCTTGGCAAGTCATTGGGACTCAAAGCCTCAGTTTCCTGGTCTTTAAAATGGGGTGATCATACACCAACCGCATGGGAGGGCGCCTGAGGTCCCCTCTGGCCCACGGCGGCCCGCACACACACACAGAACGCCAAAGAGTAGACCTCAGTAGACAGTCCCGCCTTCCCTGTAGCAGGGGAGGGTGGCCTGTGTGCCTACGCGTGAAGCCACATCTCTTACGCTATACCCTTCCCTCTTGTAGCTGGACAGGGATAGGTCTTCTGCTTGGGGTGAAACAAATGCCAGCAGTGTTTTGGGAGTCAGACCCTGCCTGGAAAGGGTGAGGACTCAGCCCGGCTGGTGGAGCACGGAAGCCTCTGGCACCCTCAGCGAACCAAGTTTGGCTGCGAAAATTAAATGAGATCACAGGGGTGAGATTAAAAGAGCAAATTGCTTTAAAGGGCTTCCGCTCATTCCAGATCTCACTGCAGACGGATGGCACTAATTACCAACGAGGAGGGACCTGCTCGGTAAAGCAGGTCCCTAGGGGCCCCCCAGTGTTTCTGAGGCAGGGCCCTGACGATTCACATCCCCCTGCCCCATAACGAGGGGCACCTGGTGGGGTCCGGCAGCGTGTGAAGTCTGCAAAGTACTGTTTTGCATTCATCGAAGAAGGACAACCTGCGGATAAACTCTTGCTACAAATCCGCAAAACTCTGTGGCCACATGTGTCACGGACGGCACGTCCTCAGAATTCCATTTCTGGGAAGCTCTCCCGAAGAGCACTGCGGTGCTATTTACCAGGGCAAAATACCCAACGATGGGGGAAATGGTTGAGTAAATGAAAGTATATACCCCCAGCGTGGAGGATGCTGAAGTAGGGAGAGCGCTAAGTATGAAGTCTATGCAACCACACGGGAAAGGCTGGTGCGATCGGGTTAAGTGAGGAGGCCGGGGGGTGAGATGAAGTGCTCGCTTTGATTTCACCATAAAACAAACCGAGGCCTGAGCCTGGAAATTTATACACGGATATGCAATCAGTGGCTAGGTCGGGGGGGCGGCGGGGGCGGGGTGGAGTGGGGTGGATTAGGAATGCTTCTTTTTCAGACCCTTGTTCCCCATTATCTGGGGCAAGATGGCAACATTATCTGGACTGTATAAGCAAGCAAACAAGCAAACAAACAAATACATCTTGGACCCAGTGGGGAGAGGGCTGGAGCCTGGTCTTTCAAAGAGCCTTATAGATTGTAACAAGTAACCCTCAGGCTGCTGTTCTGAAAGCCTAGCAAACAGTCTAGGCTCATGGAGTGTATAACAGACTTGGGGCTGGAGCTTGTGGGGGCCAGAGGCCATCCCCCCTGCTCTGTGCACCTGTTGCCCCAGGAAGGCCTCTCTGGGGATGTCCCATTGTTCTCTGGCCAGAAGGAAGGTGGCGGGGGGGGGGGGGGGTGGTGCAGGGAGAATGGCTTGTTCCAAAGCCAGGAAATAAATCTCCACAACCCAGCCTCTCCATTCAGGCCGGCTTATTGATGGGGACCCAGGGGGCCTGGGGAGAGCTAGTCACCTTCCCAGGATGCGTGAGAAAACCTCCCTGTGCTGGGCCCATGGCGTCTTAGAGACTCTGGGGGCCCATCCTGGAGGCTTCCTCTGGCTACTTCCTGGCGTTGTCATCCCCGCAGCAGGACGCCAGGCGCCCACAGTCCCAGAGTCAACACACACCCCTCCTCTTTCACCACAGCCCGCTGGGACTCGAGCCTTGGGGTGGGCAGGATGATCTCCATGGGCCTTATTGGATCTGATCGTCTGTGAAGGGAAGAGATCGCCATCAGCTCCCCTGAGACACCCCCCCCTCCCCCACCATGCTAGGTGTAGAGAGCCATGGACATTTGCATACAATTTACATTAATTTCATAACCACCCGCTATAGTGGAAAGAGCACTGAACCAAAAGTCAGAAACCTTGGAGTCCACTCCTAACAATACCACCAACTCGATGTGACCTTGAACAGATTTCCGGGGACTGCGCTGCTGGTCTGTGAGCTGAAATGATACAGTGAGCAAGGACACACGTGGAGCAGGGAGGGGGGGCCCTGGACGCCCCTCCCAAGCTGTGACCCCACCTGTGACAGGTGCTCCCTGAACACCCCTTGGGAGACATTCCTGAGACAGCTGCTCCAACCTCTGGGCGCCCTCCCACCCCCAGGCTGTGGGGATCCCTTGGGAGGGAGGGCGGACGGGTGAGGGCTCACAGCCCCATCCAGCTCTCCTGCTCCTGCTCCCCTCGGCAGCCCTTGGGGAAGCCCAGCTTCTGACACCCTGGAAATGTTGTGAACCAGGTGCCAGGGAGCCTGGCAGGGCCTGAGGGAAAGGGAGGCAAAGCCCAGGCTGTCCAGGGAGTGAGTGGACTCAGCACACGTACGTACACACACTCACAGACACAGGTACCACTCCCCCCAACACACACTCTAGCCTGGACCAAACCAGCGCCACTCCTGACGTGTAGCACCCAAGCCTTGCCTGCGAGGTATCGCCTGGGCAATGGAAAAGGGGCTGCTGGAAAGCAAGCCTCATCTCTGGAAAGTGCCATTGCTGCTCCTTGCATCAGGATCTCTGGGGCATGGTGCCATGGGAAGGGCCAAAGCTCAGGGAACGGTCTACTCCGGCGCCTGGGCCTTGGCCTTGCGAGTGGGGTGGTGAGTATGGCCTTGCTGGGGGGTGGAGCACCTCTGATCCTCAGTGCTGGGAAGGGCTGGGCCTCTGGGGATCCCCTGAGCCCACAGCCAATGTGGGGTAGGGTGTAGGGGAGGAGTCGGGGTCTGAGCTGCAGAGGCAAAGAGCTAAGAGGGAGAGGGTAGAAAAGCCCTTAGACCTCAGCACCCTGGAGCCCGTGCTCTGCCCTATCTCTCCTCGCCCCCGAAGTCCTCCAGGAAAAGCCCCTCTTCTCCCCAACCCGTACCCTTCTTCCCTGCTTGCCCTCTACTCCTCTGGGGAGAACAGACTGCCAAGGTCGGACTTAGGTTCTTTCTGATGGTCTCTGGAATGTACTTTAATGCTTCCACCACCTTCACTCTCCCCCAGAGTTCACAAGTGCTGTCTAGTGAGGCAAGTCCCCATGAAAGACTCCGGACTGGGACAGGTCACTTCACCTCTCTGAGCCTGTTTCCTCCACTCCAAATAGGAGAGAGGATGTCAACTGCTTGCGTGATTTAAACAAGCTAAATGGGGGGGGGGGGGTGATTTAAATAAGCTCAGCACAGAGCCTGGCACACGATAAAATAGTAGCAGCCAGTGGCTGTTATTATTAGCAACCTCTTAGAGCCTCGGTTTCCTCTTTTGTACAATGCAATACCAGTCCTGCCTTCACAGGGCAACTGAGAGTAGAAAGAGATTGGAGCGGGGTTGGGGGGGGGGGGCGGAATCGGAGGCCGGGTGGCTCAGTCGGTGAAGTGTCTGACTTCGGTTCAGGTCATGATCTCGTGGTTCGTGAGTTCGAGCCCCGCGTCAGGCTCTGCACTGGTTTCTGCTTGAGATTCTCCCTCTCTCTCTGTCCCTTCCCTACTTGCATGCTCTAAATAAATAAACAAACAAACAAACAAACAAATAAAACAGATGGGAGATACGATACGAATGCATGCTGTGAACGTGCAGAGGGCATGAGGCCGTGTGCTCTGGGACTGATGCCCGGCCCCTGGGAGGCACAGGTCAAGCCTGCCCCACCCTAGCACAGAGCCACAAAAGGGAGCCGCGTACTGTGGCCAGGTGCTCTGTCACGATTTCTGCTGCCCCAAGCCCAAAGTCATCCCGTTCGATGGGTGAAAAAACAGAGGCCCAGAGAGGGCAACAGACCAGCCCACAGTCACGGCACACAGCGAGTGAGCAACTGTGAAGGAACCAGACCCGGAAAGATAAAACTCAAGATTCAGGTCCCACTGAGGAGAGCACTGCTTCCCCTTTTCCCGTTTTTAAAGGGCAGACATGGGGCAGAATATTGTAATACATACGATACTTATTTTAACCCAGATTGCAAGTCACTTTTTTTTGTCGAGGAGGGAAAGAAAGCGCTCACTTCATGTGCTTACGAAACTCACTACATCTCCCTTCATTTACTTACAAAAACGGCACTCTGCTGCTTTCAGAGTCCCAGAAAAGTACAGTCAATCTGACAGCGAATGAAATGACAGGCTTGAAATATACATCCCCAGCCTGTGGATTTTTTTCAGAGGAAAAAAAAAAACAAAAACCACAACACTTACAGGAAAACAAAGATCATTTTCACTTCCCCGCCTGAGCCCCGGGGTGTGCAGACAGAAGACCCCCCCAGCACAGGAGTTCCTGCTTCATTCATTCATCCCTCCGTCCGCTCAGGACTGGGTGGCAGAGGGTTCCGATGGAGACAGAGCTTAAGGTCTCCTTAGGGGCCGTATACACTCTGCAGCTTAAATCACCTTGTCCGCAGGCACGCGCAAAGCATTTGAGAGACGGCATGTCAAAGCAAACTTATTAAAGTGCCGGCCACTTTCGTGACACATGGGCCCAAGTCAGTCTCATCTCCCATCGTTGGGCAAATGGAAAATTGCTCTGACAGATGGGGGGCTGTGTTCTGTGGCCCGCGAGTCCCAAGTCCAGGGCAGCTGCCGGAAGAAAATCCAATTTGCCTTTATTTATTTATTTTTTTTAACGTTTATTTATTTTTGAGACAGAGAGAGACAGAGCATGAACGGGGGAGGGGCAGAGAGAGAGGGAGACACAGAATCGGAAGCAGGCTCCAGGCTCTGAGCCATCAGCCCAGAGCCCGACGCAGGGCTCGAACTCACGGACCACGAGATCGTGACCTGAGCTGAAGTCGGACGCTTAACCGACTGAGCCACCCAGGCGCCCCCAATTTGCCTTTAAATGCCATTTACAGAGTGTTTCTGTCACACCGACCACCTACAGTATAAAAGGGTGAGAGGTAAAAGTTTAAAAGCTGCACGGAGACTAATGAAGACCGCAGCTATGGGGAGCAGACTCAGACAAACATATCGCCAGGGTGTCTGCCCATGTCCCACTGACCAGCTGAGCAAGGACGAGGTTTACCAGGGGAGAAGGCAGAGTGTGTGTGCGTTTGCGTCTATATGCATTTGGGAGCACGTATGTGTGGGACCGTGAATACCGTTAAGCACAAGTGAAAACTGAATGGACTGGGAAATCTGCCTTCTTTACTTTGACTATCTTAGCAGGAGCTAGGATTCTAGAATCATTCAACCAAGCGATGCAGCGGGCTCTGACGGAGTACCCCTCTCGGGGTCCTAGCTCCAGATCAGTATATTTAGAAGACTGAAATCGAGCCCAGACGGCAATACCCTGGTATCGTTGCCACGGCGGAGCCGGTAACAGACATCACTAGCTGCTTACGGCACTCTCTCCACTTTCCAGCTGAGCCTGATCTTGGCCTCAGAATCAGCACAACTCTTGGAAGTCACTACTGCTTGGTCAGGGTTGGCTGGCAAGAGGTAGCCTATCTGTCATCCTTGAACTTGATGGTCTCTGGGGTTTCTTCCACCCCTAGCATACTCTTAAGTATTCCCCTCCTCAGTTTCTGCTACATCTAGGCCTATGTTAGAATCTGTGAGGGGCAGAAGTAAGTTCCGCCCTATGTTGTTGTGCTGGGGGTCAGGAGGGGGATAAGCCTTCGTGAAACCACGAGACAGTGGTTAACAAGACCATGATGGAGGCCTAGAATGGATGGCAAATTCCTGGCCTCAGCGCCACCAACTCCAAACTCGTGCCCAGAGCAGACATTCCTAACTGAGGCCACCTTTACAGACGAGGCCAGCTGCGGCCCTAGAATTCTTCTGAATGCCACATATCAGGCGGTCACCCTCCGGCTTTCAAAACAGCCACCGGAGATGAATCGTTTTTGCCACTGCTGCCCTGCATTTTGAGCTACAGGCTACAGGACTAGGGAGGCCGGGGTTATCAGGGAAGGCTTCCCGGAGAGGCAGGAATTAAGCTGGGGCTTGGGAAGCACCCAAGCACCCAAGCCAGACCAGACAGATGAGGGAGAGAGAGGCCAAGGCCGGGAGAAAGGCAATGGTGGGAATCCCCAGGAGGACCGGGAAACATACCACCTAAGGCGGGGAGCATCCTGTTTGGATAGAGCAGCTGGAAGGTCAGGATTGTCCTGAGGGCCAAGTCGAAGGGGCTCTGGCGTCTGACCCACTGGCACTGCCCCCACATTAAAGGCATTCTGGGAACAGGAGCTGGGAGCCGGGGCCCCCACAAGTAGGAGGACTTCAGCGGCCGGGGGACCCAGGCCCAGTGTACCCCGGGCTCCCAGGGCCCCTGCCCTGCTCAGGAGTGGGGGAGTGCTTGGGCTACGGGAGCCTCCTGAGGGGGCAGGAGATGGGCACCTGTGGCCCACACGTTTTCCACCTGGCTCCCATGGGCTGTTCTCCTGAGCCCGGACATGTGCTCAGGGAAGAGAACCATATCCCCACCCCAGCCCAGGTAGCAGGGCAACAGTCTGAGCACCAGGGCAGGAAGAGAGAAATCGGGGCTCCAAAAGGCCCCACGGGCACTGGGATGCATGGCCAGTACCCTATGGGGGACTTTTCTGGGGGGTCCTCTAAGTGCTATCCCGTGACCTAAGAGGCAGTCTTGGTTTTCCCTCTGTATAATGGGCTTGCTCCCACCAACTGGAGGCTGCACTGCACAGAGGCCCACCTGTCCCCTAGCCAACTTGTGCTTTGGGGGCTGTAGGGGACAAGTGGGAAGTGATGGGAGGGAGGGGCCATGCTGGGGGCTCTCCTAGAGCTAGGGACGACAGCTTGGAAGCCACAACCTCCAGGACAGTTCTGGATCCAAAGCGGCTTGCCTGGAAAGCACGGTCTCAGCACAGAGCCGCAAGGTACGTTCCCACAGGGCTAGGGCCCCATCTCAGCTGACGAGCTCGGAAATACAACACTCACCCAAAAGGAACACTGTTTTCGGTCATTACTGTCCCCCACCCCCGCCCCCGGAAAGCCCCCGCCCTTACAAGCTGGCATTGGGGCAGCTGGGCCAGGATTGGAGGGGCAGCAGGGAGCTGGCAATCCCTAATGGGTTCCCCTTGGCAGCCTAGCTTCGGGGCAGCCTAGCTTCAGTCTGTCGTGCCCAGGCTGTAAGGCTCTGTTGCCAAGACTGGGTGGGCAGCCCAGTCTCTACCAGAGAATTGTAGGAGTCTGGTGCTGGTGCCAGCCCATGGTGTGTGAGTGGGGTGGAGACGTGGCCACGATCTTGCTGTCATGTGTGTGTTCAACCCCGGGCTCGGTCAGGCACCCACGTGGGGCTGCACATGAGGAATGGAAAACTAGGGCACAGAACGGTCCACCTGAACGCCAGCTGGAGCCCACCCACCTCTTTGCCAGAAGGAGCTATATTTGGGACCACCTGGCCAGCCGATGCAAATACAAACATATGCAAATACAAACCATTGCCCATAGGAATAAGGAAGGGTGGACAGTGGGGTTGGAGATTGCAGGCCAATGAGGTGTGGGCTTTACATCTTGCTGTGTGAGTGTGTGTGTGTGTGTGTGTGTGTGTGTGTCGCCCGTGTCCTCTGCCTCGGTGTACGTGCATGTAAGTGGGTGCACGTCAGTGTTCACCGTGAGTTCAGGCATCCTCCCCTGGGCACACATGAACCCGTGCATGGGGCTGTGTAAATGTACCTGCACAGGAGCTGCTTTTAAAACAAAGACCTTGGGCTGCAAAGGAAAATGATGAGATTCTTAAGAACATCAAGTGCAGCAGATACTAGCTGGTCTTCTGGGGGCTGTTACACTAACCAACCGCGTGTCCATTCTGCCTAATACATAAATTACTAATGTAAATTAAAGGATAATTGAAGCCCTTTAGGCCCAAATATTTAAATTATTTAACAGGCAGTAGGGAATGGGAGAAAAAGGAAGAGCTGAGTTTAACACCCAAAGAAAAAAAAAAGTGCCAACTCAGGGGAAGAAGCGGAGGGCGGGCCTCCCAGCAGCCCATCCCTCCTGGACGAGAGTGAGGATGTGCAGGTCTCAAGAGGAACCCGGGCAGTGGAGGGCCTTCTCCTGCTCTGGGACTGTTCTCTCCACACTGTCTGTACTGCCTCCCTCCTTGTCTTCCTCCCTCCTCTCTGGCTGCAGCCTCCCAGGGCATTCCTGCTTGGGTAAGCGCTGCTGAGGCCAGAGGTAAGGCTGCCTGCCTGGGAGGGGGTGGGGGGGCTGACTGTCCCCTGCTCAGAGGCTGTGCCACCAGGAGATGAGAGCTGGTCCAGGGGCTGGGGCCCTCGGACAGGTCCCCAGGGTGAAGCCAGCATCTCCTTCCCCGAGGTATCACACACCTGGCAGGGCAGCACTAAAAGAGGGACTCTGGGCGGGGGTCACGAGTCCCCCCCCCACCCTTGTTACACAGAGGAGAAAGATAAAAGCACACAGGAGGAGGGACTCGGCAGCTCGCCAAAGGCAGAAGTGACATTCCCTGTCCTCTCTCCTATTCCGAGGCCTTGAGAGGGTCTCCTGGAACACAAGTAACACCCCAAATCACTGGGGAGCTTTACCCCCCTGGCAACAGACACCAGGGCAAACCGAAGAAAGCACGTGTTTCCTAAGGCACTCTGTCTGATGTCTGGAACTTGCCGCCGGTTTCTCATAGACCCATACGGCACAGAATTCCCAACCACGCGCAGGTTCCAGTGTGAGGAGTATGGTCATTGTTTATATCCTCGCCAGGGCCCGGGGGGCTGGGGGCGCAGAGGCGAGGAAGACCTGGTCTCAGATCAACAGTGCACAGGGACAGGTCTGGGGAGCTCAGAGGGGGAGGCCCCCCGGCTGACAGTGCCCCGTCTGGGAGCTCATCCAAGAGTAGAGCCATTGGTGGCAGAGAAAAGAAACAAGCCAGGCCTGCCCATTCACCTCTCCTCTCCAGCATGTTACCGGGCCGGGGTGGTGGGGGCCTGCTCGAGTGGCTGGCCGGATGGAACGGTGCCCTCTCCACGGGCCCCGACCCTCCCCTCAGGCCCAGCTCCAGCGGCACCTGCTCCAAGAAGCCTACCCTGATGTTCTGGGGACGTCTGCACCACAGCCCGAGCCGCTGCTTGCTACCTCTGTGCGACCGCTTTGTTCTCAGACACCGTGGGCACCTTTGCAGCAGAAACCGTTCACTATCCTTTATCGTCTTGAGGAGCCACTGACAAACAGCTGGTGCTCAATACATGCTCAGTGACGAGCTTCCTGGACAGCGCTGCTGGGCCCAGACATGCCTCTGGTGGACAATCAGGGCCACTGACTTTCTCATTTGATTCATGCTGGAGTCTGGGGACGGAAGGGGCTGGCCGTGCTGGCGCCCGCGTCCTGTGAGCTGCAGGGGCACGATGAGGCGGGCTGTGGACTGCCTGCAGGGCCAAGGAATGGGCCAGGGAGGGTGGATGACTTGGTGCCCAGCCCCCCTCCGCAGCGGGGCACTAGGAGGCTTCTTTAGAAGCGCTCTTCGTGGGAGACCGCTGACAGGTCGGCTGCAACTCTCTGGGTCTGGGTCTTAGTCTCGTGGAGAAATACTCATGGCTTTTCTCCCGCAGACGGCAAGCGTGGGAGCAAAGGCATGGTGGGTGTGAGAGGTTTCGACCAGTATAGAATGTTAGGACGATCCTTCCACCCATCCATCCGTCCGTCTGTCCGTCCATCCATCCATCCATCCATCCACCCATGCACTCGTCCCCCCCCTCCCTCTCTCCTCTCCATCCACTCACTCACCTGGACACTCATCCACTGACGGCCGATGTATAATGTGCACCTACTCTGACACACGATTTGGTCACCTTCCAAGGCGAAGGAGCCAGAGTGCCCGCAAGGGCGGTCCTCACCCAGGTCCCGCCTCCTCAGGGAGGGCCCCAATATCATCCTGAGCCCCATCCCATGAGGGACTCACCTCGTGCCCTCGGACCCATCCCTCTACAAGGAACCTCCGGGGGCCTCTCGCCCTGGGGTCTCCCCCTTGCTTGGACCTCTCCTCATCCTCACTCCCTCAGAATCTCACCTCTCGAAGCCTGTAGCCCCCCTCCCTGCAACCCCATCTTGGCCAGGAAGGCATTCATGTCCTTGCTCGACGGGCAGCCTTTGACAGCTGGTGGTCTCCTGGCCTGGGGTTGAATTTTTCCTCAACCTTCCGAAGGCGGGAATCTTGTTGCCCCCACTTAAGCCACCAGTTAACCTGAAGTTGAGCCCAAGCCTGGGTCCCAACCTCTCAGGGCGTCCGCCTCTTCCACCCCGAGCCAGGCAGGCCATGCCTTCCACAGACTGTCGCTGAGAGATGGAGTGAAGGGGAGACAGAAACACCAGGCACACAGAGAGGACTGGACAGTTTATGGAGCAATCACGGGTCTCCCGTGAAGCCAGCCGGGATCTACAATCATAGGAGGCAGGACTGCAAGCTGGGTCAACGTAGAGATAAGAGAACACAAACTCTGGGTACCCAGTTAAAGAGCCCAGATCAGCTGGGGATGGAGGGAGCCAGGCCAAGCTCCAGAGGCCACGGGGGGTGGGCAGGGATGAACAGGAACCCAAGAAGCAGACAGTAGGGCTGGCCTAGCCCTCTTTACCAGGCAGTGGTCATGCTACTGGCTGCCGGGGGTGGGATGACAGCCTCAAGACCAATTTGTCCCCTCAGCTCCCCTCCCAGGGGCCAGCTGGACTTCGGCTGTCTCTTCCCCCAGCCCACCCAGACGGGAAGTCTAGGCTCTACGCGTGGGGGGCTCAGGGCTTCCTAGTCTATACCACTAGGCCCTACCTGGGTTCTCCTGATGGCAGGGCCCCCATCCTACCCGAGTCACCTCCTGTTGCCCACCAACAAGACAGAGCTGAGCCCAGACTAGCACTTCTCAAACTTGAAGTTGGTATGAATCACCTTGGAGCTTGTAGACTGTGATTCAGGAGGTCTGGGGCAGGGCTGAGACTTCACATGCTTAACAAGCTCTCAGGTGATGCTGGTCTGGGGACCACACTTTGAGTAGCAGAGCTCTAAGGGGCTCCGTGCTCTGAGCCCCAGCTTCCCAGAGAGCCAGCGTCACAAAGAGAGGACACGTCATGTAGAATAAAAAGAAATCTTTTCAAAAGTGGTCCCCGAGGGTGGGGGGAGCAGAGGTCAGACAGAAGAGAGCCTGGGGACAATAGTGAATAGAGTTGGGATTATTTCCTGAACTCTGACTCGCCGTGGGAACGGGGTTATGAAAAGCTTTTCTTAAAATGGTTATTATTTAGTGGGCTGTCCAAAATAAACACACACACGCACTGCACGGAGCCAGGCAGGAAGTGAGAAACATCTGGGAGACATCTGGCTGCCGGAGAACTGGGAAGCGGGTTGGGGGGGGCACAGAGAGAGGTGGAGACGGTCTATGTGCCATGATCACCCACAGATGCGCACTGCCACGCCAGCAGGACGTGGGGCACGCGTGCACACACATGCATACGCTCTCTCCCTCTCTCTCCCTCTCTCCCTCTCGGAGCAGTTTCAGTGACCTGCAGGATCCTTGCTCACAGTGGGTCCGGAGAACATGGGTTCTCGGAAGCGGACATCCTTGCTCTCAGCATCCGCCTCCCCTCCTCCCTCGTCTCCCCCTCCTGGATGTTATTATATTTATGACTCGCCTCTCTACGCAAGCTGAGAGAGCTTTCCTTCCACCTGCTCCCTGGTTATCCTAGAAAAGCAGCCGCGGGAGCGTGCGCGAGAGACCTGGAGGAGGCGTCGGGAGAGCCCGGGAGCCCTCCTGCTTTGCCCTGAGCTAGGGCATGACCAAGGCCGAGTCTTGAGGCTCCTCTAAGTCTCCGTCCACTCCCCTGAAAAATGAGACGTGATCCTGCAGCCTGGCTCACCGAAGACAGAACACTAGAGAATGTTCATCCAGCAGATATTTGCTGCAAGCCTTCTGCAATGCCAGAAAACTGCTGGGTGCTGGGTGTCCTGTTAAGAGACTACGATACAAACCTCGGCATCCAGGTTTAGGGCGCAGTCATAATGGCTGAGTGGCCCCAGGGTGGGAAGCCACCGTCTCCCTGGGGACTTTGGCCGCCCGGGCTGGCAACAGCCTCTGCACACCCTGTGGAGGCTGGAGCTCACACAGCTCGGGGCATCCCTTACCACTTCTGTACAGGGAGTGATGCGTGAAGGAGACTTGAAGGGCAGGGACCCGGCGCCGTACAAGTCCGTGTCCCCAGAGCTGCCCGGCCCAGGGCTGGCCACAGAAGAATAGTGGAGGGTAAAAAAAAAAAAAAATGGGGCCACGGGGGGTTGGGAAAAGGCATGGACTCTGGAGACAGACACACCTGGGTACGGATGCTGGTGCTGTTGCACGCTAGCTGTGTGACCTCTGGCTGGTTGCTTCACCTCTCTGGGCCCCGGCACCCTCCACTAAAAAACGGAGAGAACCAGGCTCAGCTGAAGTGGCGCGAAACGTCAGGCCCTTCGCACGGCGTCTGCTGCTCAGTTAGCACTCGATACGTTGCCACTATGACGAGGCAGGGGGGGAGATTTTAAGATTTTAAGGGCGAGCGGCTGCCACCGTCCCCGACCCCCAGTGCCGCAGCTGCGGTTTTCCTCTGTGTTGTAGAGGGCCTTCCTGAGTCAAGCAGACAGACTTCTGGCCTGCCCTGGCCTCTCTGGTCCCCCTGCCCTGGCCATCCAGGTCGGGTGGGGTGGGGAGTGGTGTCTGAGGAGCCCCTGTGGGGAGGAGAGAGGGGACTAACTCCCCGGCGGATGCTGATGCCGTACTAGACACACAACGGATGGCACCTTCCCAGAACCTCCAGAGCCGCGCCATCCGACACGGCCGCCACTAGCTGTTTAATCTTTAATTAATTAGAATGAAAAATTCAGGTCCTTAGTTGCATAGCCATCTTTCCAGTGCTCAACAGCCACATGCAGCCAATGCTGCCAGGGCTGAACAGTGCGGGTAGGGAACACGCCTGTCACTTCAGGGAGCTCCTCGGGGTGGCCTCCTGGAGCACCAGGCCACGGGTGAGCGTTTCACTAGGAGCCGGGGACTCCCGGGGAAGTCTCACCTCCTCGTTCCGTGGCTCCGGGCCAGCCCCGCATCCTCTCTGGGCTGTAATCTCATCTGCGGTGGTGTGCGAGATAACAGGGCAGGGGCCTGGGCTGTTATTATCCCCATTGTTGGCGGTTTATTATTAAGGTGAACCTGGCCTTAACCCACTCGAATGGCCCAGGAGCACCATTATAATCCCGTGTCCTTGGGCGGCACTTACAGGCTTGGGGCCTCGACTTGGACCACGGGGATAGAAGGCTCCTTCCGGCTCTGACAGCCTGTGGTTTAAAGACACGGATCTCCTGGTGCACCGCCAGGCCGAGAAGAAGGCGAGCCTCGTGTCTTGGTGCCTGTTACTACTGTTGCTGTTCAAGTCCAGGCCACGCTCCCAGGGACAAAAAGCTAGTATGCCTGACAGCACCTTCCCCTGCGCGCCTTCCCCCTACTCAGCTAATCCAGGGCTACCTGGGCAGCGCTCAGCGTGGGGGAGGACAGCAAGGTCATTCCCAAGGGCGGCCCTCGGCCCTCGGGCTCGCGTGCTTGCTGTGGCCTCTGGCCCATTCCTCGAACAGACCGAGGGCCACTGGAGCCAGCACTGACCTTGGGACACGGTCAGCCACCAGGGTCCCTGACGCGAGCCTCTGATTCCAGAAGGCTGAGCTGCAGTACCAACCTGGGGTCGTGGAGGGGGCCTTTGCAACAAGACGAGGCAATGTCTAGGATGTCTGCAGGGGGCTCCTGCTGCAGTTGTGGTCTCTCTAGGGGGTCCTTTGGGCACGTGTGGCCCACCAGGCTTCTCAAGGATGCTTGGGCAACCTCTCCTCTGGCTGAAGCCCGTGACAGGTAACCGAATCTCAAGAAACAGACTCTGGGCACCACAGAAGGCAGCCAGGCATAATGGAAGCACAGCAGCAATGCAGGGATTATGGTGTGGGGTCTGGAGGTGTGCTGGCAGAGTGTGAAACCCCAGCTGGGCACCCGGCTTCTCTGGAAGATGGGGACAGAATTCCTGCCTAAGGAGGCTTTCAGGATGAATGGGGTCGATACACGCAGAGCGCATGGAACTCGCAGACGTGGAGGCTCGCTCCTGTGACGACTAACTCAGAAATATCAACCCCCCCGGCGCCCGGGTGGCTCAGTCAGTTAAGTGTCTGACTTTGGCTCAGGTCACAATCTCGCGGTTCATCAGTTTGAGCTCCGGTTCGGGCTCTGTGATGACAGCTCGGAGCCTGGGACCTACTTCCGATTCTGTGTCTCCCTCTCTCTGCCCCTCCCCTGCTTGTGCTCTCTCTCTCTCTCTCTCTCTCTCAAAGAATAAACACATGTTAAAAAAAAAAAAAAAAAAAAAACAAAACTTAGAAATATCAAGCCCCAAAGCAAGAAAATCAGGGAATCGTGGACTCCCAGGCTGTTAAATGAAAAGAAGCTTAGCAGGCCTGCCTGAATCCCCCTCTAGGCAGGAATCCCTACCAAAGTTGTCTTTGGCTCTTGGGGACTGGTACCAAAGAACCTGCCTCCTCTTACTTCTAAGGGCCATCAAAGGAACTTTCTTCTGATTTCTCAGTCACAAGCATTCTCAGGCTAGACAAGGATGGCCAGAAATATCAAATATGCCTTCCGCTTGCCTTTGCCCCCATCACCCGCCCCCCCTCCGCCCCGATCTCCTAGAAATGAGACCATGTAGTAGGAGGAGGAATGGGGGGCAGATGGGAGGGCAGGAATGGGGTGGGTATCTATCTGCTTGGGTCAGAGAGAAGGCAGGCATCTGCTGGGCAGGGAGGAAATCATTGCTGCTGGCCTCTGCTTGCCGTGAGCCTAACCGGAAGCAATGCATGGGCCCCTCGGGAGGATGGAGTCAGAGGGAGCAGAAAGCAGGGCGAGGGATAAAGCTGGCCCTTCCAAGCCTCACCACCCACAACCTCCATGCTGGCCCTGTGCCCACACTGGAGCCTACCAGAGGCAGGCCACACGCAGTGCCTCAATGTCTGGGACCACTGGCCATGCCCTGGGAGCTTCCTTCCTCACTGGGGCTATTTGGGTCCCAGGGAAAGGGGAATTTAAGGCTCAGCAGGTTATGTTAGCAGAGGAACCATAGCAGCAAGTGGCTGGCCCAGGGCCAGCGGGTGGAAGCCAGAGGAGGCAGATTTAGGCTTGACTGACAGCTGCCCAAGTTGTCCCAAAACGGAGCAGGCCACATGGCAGGAGGGCAATAGTGCCACTCGGGGGTGTGGAGCAGGTTGGCACGTGAGGTGAGAAGCGTGGCTTATGATCTCTGGGGCTATTTCGGAGGCAGAGCTTTTTGGCGGAGGGGAGAAACCACAGCACAGGGGTGGGGAGAGGAGGGGAGGCCGGCTCGTGCACTTCTGAGCACTTCCAGCCTCCCGGCCCTGGGCTGAACTTCTCGGGGCTCCTCCAACCTCCTTTGAGGTAGGTGCTGCTGGGAAGGGGGAAACGGGGCACAAGGTGAAGCGATCTGCCCAGTGACACACGTGGGGAGCTCCTGACTGCTCAGCACGATGAGGAACCACAGGCCGCTCCCCAGCCGTCCCTTCCCCCTCCCC